>NC_068415.1:8042801-8290301 GCF_023724105.1 Carassius gibelio
GGACGGAAGCAGTGCGACAAAAATACTATCCCATAATTTTGCACAGTAATCTGACAATAAATGTCAGTCTTTTTTCTGGCTACGCTACTGGGCAAGATGTCTCAAGAAATTCATAGGCTTAAGTAAAAGATGAGTTACTGGATGAGCACGAAGAGACACTTGGACAGTAATCCAGTTAAAATGGTGTTGAAGGACTGTTGGGAATATGAATATAAAAAATTATCAAGCTTTGGATCGAAGGCCAATGATGGAGCACAAGAAATGGGTTTAAGTGACATCCACACAGCAAAAAACGTTGTTTTTTTTTTTTAACCCAACCGTTGGGTTACACATATTGGGTCAATGTGTTGGGTTATCTTAAAATTTGTTGGGTAATTTTTTATTTTATTTTTAGTTATAACCCAACTGTTGGGTTAAATGTTTCCCGCTTCACTCCTGTTCAAATTTTAACGGCCCAGTCAGAGACTCAGTGCGGACATCAGCGGCAGCCTGCCTGATAATGAAGGGTAAGTTAACTGTTAATATAATCGTATGATGTATATAACTGTCATAACATTAGAGTCTGATACGTTAATTCTTTATATATATATATATATATATATATATATATATATATATATATATATATATATATATATACGTTAAAAAAGTTTTAATTCCCTTTAGTCCGTTTGTTTCCCCCAAATAATTAGATCGATTGTAAATGAATGCTATTCCTGTTTGTTCGCCAGTATTAATACACTAAATGATTTAGACTTAAAAATGTTAGAAAAGCCGCACGGACCATTTATGGGATCTGACCAATGAATGAAGCTGCTGCGCGAGCTGAGCTCACACACATCAGTCATGACTGATGCGACAGACAACGGACTCCGCGAGAATCGTTTGAATGAACCTGCAATTTTCTGATATAAAAGTGCAAAACCCAGACGAAAGAAAAGCGCGCAGTCGTGAGGTAATCCGCTCTTTCAGCGAAAATTTATACCAGTGCCCCAAATTTACATAACGTTAACATTACTCCTACAACCAATCTTTAAGAGGGGAGTGTAAAACAGAAGCCATATTCGTCTTAGCGCACCAACACTAATTAATTGTACAGTAAAAGTGTTTTTATGATTTATTCATATTGAATATTGTTATGCATCTATCAGAATGCCCTGTAATTACAGCAGTTTCTCTTATGAAGCTAGATTGATTGACATGTTTTTTAAATGTGTTGTACTAAATGTGTTTATACTTATGTTTTAGACAATGGACTTTTTCGTGAAGGAAAAAATGCAACAATACAATTTCTGCCTGTTAACTGGAACATTTCAATGTAAGTAACCTATTTAAACTAATGATACATAAGTTTTCAATTTTACTTAGACCTATGACTTCCAAAAATGATGAAAAAGGACAAATGAGGTGAAATAAGTGTATTGTTGCATTCCGTCCAACAAAGCTTCCTTTCATTTACAGTGTACTTTTATTCCTCCCTACAAGTCCAAATCAGTCAAAGGGTAAAGGGTGGTCAAATTTACTCATATTAGCTGCAAATATAGCCAAATTTTCTGGAGGGAGTGAAAACTGATTTAGTCTGTCTCTTAGTGCAAATGATAGTAGATCCCCACAAAGACTGTAAAAAATGTAAACTGTAAGCTTAGCTTTTTTTTTTTTACTTGTCCGTAAAATATCTGTATTTTTTTCATTTAAAGGCCTTCGTGCAGAAATTGTCTTTAAACCCTTCCTGCCATCTGCACCATACCACACAAATGGAAAAATGGTGTGCACATCATACACGGAAATGAAACGGTCCTTCATTGACATTCAAACTGTAAGTAAAAGCAACACTTAAAATGACAGTACCCTGTGTAGTCAAGTCACCTTTATTTATTTTGTAGAAGACGCACATTGTACAATACAAATAGTTCCAAGAAGATATTTTGAATAAAAAAATGATGACAGAATTTTCATTTTTGGGTGAATTATCACTTTAACCAATTTAAATTCGCTGTAGCTTTTAACTTAACTTAACTCATTTGTAAAGTGAGTGTATCAATGAAATATCATCACAATGCATGTTAACTGAAATATTTTTTTATTCTTTTAAGGTTGGCACTAATTAGTGCTGTACTTGAATCACGAGACAAGCCAGAATCCACATGTCCTGGTGCTTGGTGACAAGGAAAACTCCTCCCAAGATTTTATTATTTTAAATAAGGGAGGCGATGGAACAGGAGACGATAATACAAGCAGTCGATCTGTGTTTTAAACTTTATATGACATCTACTACCCAAAGCCCTCTGCTCATATTTGAGAGTTTTTGTAACACACAGTCTTTAATAGTTTCTTCTGCACACTGTCTCCTCCTTAAAAACTTTGTATATAGTAATCAGTAAAAAACTTTATTATTTTATTGATCATCAGTATGTCCAGCAGTATATTTTTATTATTATAACTTGATTTTATGATTATTTTTTGTTTTATTAAATGTTATGTTCATTTTATTTGAAAGTCGTAATATTTGCCATGTATGGGGACCCATATCCGGAATTGAAGATTTAGAAAGAGGAAAGAGGACGTTTTAATAACAAGAATGCGTATCGGTCATTAATGATTAAATCAGTTGCAAAGAATAGGAAAACATGTAAATGTAAATTGTGATAAATGTGTGGATTATGAAAGAGAACGTTTCCAGCTGGTCAAGCTTTACGATATTTTAGAATAAATGATCTGTCACACAAGGTTCTGTTAGGAGATGGAGCTCTTTCGAGAATTAGTTGTTAATTTAAAGGAAACAGGGTTGATTAATAGGATTTAGAATACCAGATTCTGTTGTGGTTATTTTTCCTCTTGTTAGTAGTTCTTGTTTCTAAACTTCCTATCCACTGTGTGCTTCACAAACACTGGTGGTGGCAGGAATGCACCCTTAAGTTGGCTTGCCAACCACCATGAAATCCTAAAAGAAGAAGGAGAACCATTACTATGTAAATATGAGTGTGGATTTCGAGCTAAAACATCAACAATGGATGCAAAGTACAGTAATGAAATAGAGAAGGCAATAATATTGGAGTAGTATATTTATGGTTCAGCACCAGAATCATTATTACGGAATCTAAAAAGAATACAGTATAGAGCTTGCAGAATACAATTTGCAAATAGACAGACGTACTGTTACTTGCTCTACATTCAAAAATCTGGTTGTTATACTGTATTAGACATTAACTTGTCTTTTAAAAAACATCTTACTCATGTTATAAAAACAGCATTTTTCCATCTTTGATACATTGCCAAGCTACGAAAGTTGTTACCTGCTTCTGATGCAGAAAAGCTAGTTCATGGTCTCTAGACTGGACTATTGTAATGGGGGGAGGGGGGGTCCTGCATCTTCAATAAACAAACTAGAGGTAGTACAAAATGCAGCAGCTAGGGTCCTTACCAGGTCATTTTGCAGACTCTGCACTGGCTACCTGTTATGTTCTGTTTAAAAATATTATTACTTACTTATAAGGCCCTTAATGGTTTAGCTCCTGCACACCTAACTAGTCTTTTACCACTCTACAATCCATCACACTCCCTAAGGTCACAAAACTCAAAGTCCACTAAAGGAGGTACACTGTAAAAAAAAAAATCCTGTAAATTTATATGGAAATTTAACAGCAAATTGCATTGCATTATTTTACAATGCATTATGGGAAGACTTGTTCACTTCGGGTTGAGTGGTCGATCTACAACAATTTGACACTGTTATTAACAGTATTATACCCTATTTTCATCCAATGAGCACAAGGCGCGGCATTTTGGAATATCAGATTGAGGTAGGTTTGCAACGATTTATTATTTTATTATCTTTAAATGACCTATTACTTTAACATATAACATCTTAAACATCTAATGAAGCTTCTGTGATTTAAATCAGATGCCTCAATTAAATTAAGTGTTTTAACTAATGTTATAGGCAAATAATTGGTCGACCGATCCCAGGCTGAAGTCAAACAGCCATCTTTATCACACACAGGTAAGAATCCCTAATTTTCATCCAACCTGCATATTTTACCAAACTTTATCCAAGTAGTAGATGGATGGGAATGAACGAAATCAATCTTTTTTTCTTTTGTGGTAAGTTATGTTATGTGCACATTTCAGTCCATGAGATAGGAGAAGGGTCTGGCTGCAGACTTGCACTTGCACTCTCAGACTTGCATTCTCAGACTTGCACTCTCAGGCACTTGTGCTTTCGCTAGCGATGTCACTTGCAGTCTTTATTATTATTATTTTTATATTTATTGATAACTTTTTGTTTGAATCTTTCAACATTTTACAACAGTAGCCAGGTGGTGAAGAAAAGAAAAAAGAAACTAAATTGCAATATCACTTGCAATTGCTACTTGCACTCTCCGCTACCTGTGACATCACTTGCAATCAACACGTTCTTGCATGTTGCCAATGGAGACAAGACGCTGTGGTGGTGATTAAACGATTAAGACTAATTTAGTAGGTCTACTACTTGTCATGAGTACGGACTCGGTGGTTCTCCCTCTCACCAACAGAGGGCACCACTTCCATTCTCCCGGACTCCTATCACCTTCACCCACTCACACATTCACTCTGTACACCTGTCAGGCCCGTCGTCAAGGATGGGGGGCATCGGGGGGTAGTGCCCCCCCAAATGACTTTTTGTGCCCTCCTAAGTCGTAACGCACAGAACAATCAACCAAACTTGCATAAGATGTTTGATATTGCATGTTATTGATTTAGATCACTGCTACTACGACGTTGTTTCAGCAGAACTTGACTCAGAGGAACAGTAACCACTACAACGGTAACACTAGAAATGAATAACACATTACCTTCAGAAATGATTCAGACAATTCATTATTCAACGCATTATTACACAGAACATAATTTTTTATATAATTATATTCATAAATGACTGTTAAAACATCCCAAAACAGCACCCAAACCTTGCAAAGACCTACCTCATTAATTATTCAAATACAACAGCCAATGTCAAGTCTCCAGCAGCAGACCTTTCAATGTTATTTTAGTGTTAGTAGTTTTATTAATTCAAATTACAATATGCAGTCTGTGTGTAAGTATATGTATATATAAATCATGCAATTAATTTAGTTAAGCATACAGTAATTGTATTGTTTATACGCAATTCCTTTGCGCAGCTGAGCTGCGCATTGCATGCGACCTCAGAATACATTTTTGGCAGTCACGTTGAGAACCTTGATAAGGGTTTGGCCCATAGTGGAGGCATCAAGTTTAACTCTTTGTTCAATGAGCTCTCCTTCTATCATGTCTCTCAGCCAGGGTTGCCCCCATGCCTTGGACATGATTAGTTTGAAGGTGTTGTGTCATATGACCTTGCTGTATGTATACAACATCTTGTAAAGGTTGACAGACAGTTTACATACCTGGAATTGAATCGAAGGATTAGTCAGTTCAAGTTTCTAGGTAATGACAACTGTGACAGACCGTGTGAAATTAACCCAGGAAGTGAGAAGCTAAGTGGGCATGCTGTACAGAACTGGTGGTTTTTGAGGATGCTGCCAATGTTAATTGGTGACCAAATTGAATCACCTGGTGAGAATGAAGTTTGGCAACTAATTTTACTGTTAAGGGAAATTGTTGCACTTATTTGTGCACCAGCCATTTACAATGGTCAGATAGGGTATTTGAGAGTTCTAATTGATGAGTACCTATATTTTAGGAAACACATGTTCCCTACTTCTCAGACCTAAACATCATTACCTTAGCCACTACCCAGAGCTCATTATTAATTTTGGACCACTAATCCGTTTGTGGACATTAAGATTAGAAAGAAAGCACATGTATTTCAAACAGTGTGTAAGAAAACTACATAACTTTAAAAATCGGTGCTTTACTCTCTCAGAAAGACATCCGCTTCTGCAGGCGTTTCTTCATGCTGGTGAGCTCTTCCCTCCTGCTATTGTAGCAGAAAAGGCAACAGAGTTTGTGGTGAGTGACTACAATGATGTCATAAGAGAGTCTGTATCTGGATATTATTTTCAGCCTGAAAATTCTTTGGTTTCTCATGAGGCAACTGTGAAAGGCACAACATACAAAAAAAAACATGTATGTTGTCATTCATGAAACTGATGAGGGGCTTATTGTGGGGAGGATTGTGATGACAGTCATACACAATACTTCAGTGTACTTCATCACAGAACTTTTCCAAACTTACAGTATCTCTGACATGGGTGTTCATTGCTTGACACCAATGAATGAATCCTACTCTTGTGTTAATCAGAATGACCTTCTGGATTATTATCCATTGTCAAAGTACAGTGTTTGATATGTCTGTAATAGTTCTTCATCATTCTTTTGTCTCAATTTAAAGCAATGTCCGCCTTGGTGGGAGAACTGAGGGAAATCATCCTCAGGGCTTTGCGTCAAATGATGAGAACACCACACAGCTTTTGATTGACAAACTTGTAGGCTCTGGATTGGAATCCAAAGATGATCTTCAGTTTGTTCAACAAGAAGACATCAGTGACATACTACCAACTATAAAACTAAGAAAACTTCTCAATGCTTTTAAAATGGGTAATTATAATCTCACATCTTCATCTATATTTCTATTCATTTTAAAATGGCTGAACATGTAAAAGTGGGTTGTTGAGAGATGTTAACGGGGTTATAATTTTCTATTAATCAGATATGGCCGTTGTTTACTCAGTTTTACTTAAACAATTTGTTATCTTGCTTGTGCACTCACCCCAGTAGTGACATGAACAATGTGAATAGTTTTAGATGTTAACAATGTCTACATTTGTAGAAAACCGGCCATTGTTACAGTGTGTGGAATTGAATCCATTTTTTTCTGTATATATCAAGTTGTGTTTGTACAGATCATGTGGATTTTAACTACCTGTTCAATATTTTGTTTTACTCAGAGTCAGAAACTGTCAGTTTGGATCTCACCACTATAGAGCACACTCCTTCCTTATCAGCTGGAAGCTCTTCACCACAGCCATGCTCTTCTAATATGTCGGTAACTACTGATGGAGAATCAAGCAGTCTTGAAAACAGTCGACCATCTACATCGCATTTTAGGAAATCGTGGTCAAATACTTTTCAGGTACCATGGCCGCTCTTGCCTGCAGAAATTCAGTCTGCTCTCTCTTCTGGGAAGAGATCTTCACCACCAGCAAGACGACAAATGGTCAGGGTGCTTGCAGATGAAATGAGAAAATTTCAGCCAACACCAACACGTGCACAGTGTCTTACTATTTGTAAAGTGATTGTCCATCAATATCCCCAGAGCTTTGCTGATCAACTTCATGATGGCCAAGTTGTAGGGGAAGGTTACAGCTCACTTTTTGCCCAGATCAAGAATAGAATTGATAACCTCAGCCGGGCCACTAGTTTCCGACAACACCAGTCAGCTGGCACTAACACATATGGTTGCACCCGGTTTCAGCCTGATCTTCCTTTAGATGAGACCGATGTCTCCATTGAGACTAAACGCCAGAAGCTAGAGGATCTATTCCGTCAAGAAGGTGCAAAGGGAGCTGAGAAAGCTGAGGTAGAAAAACTGATGGAGACAACTTTCTGCCTGCAACGGAGCCAAATAAATAGTGTGCCAGCACCATCTGTTACGGAGCTGATGGAAAAGTGGCCATACCTCTTTTTTCAGAAAGGCCTGTTCGCCCATTTTGAGCTGCTCACTGACATTAATGTCCTGCGTGCACTTGAACTTTCTATGAAGGAGTGTGGAAAGAGCATCTTAGAGTTTTTTAAAAGCAAGCCTACCAACTCAGAAGTCAAGTCAATCCTTTCCAAAGATGACCCATGGAAAAGCAAGATGGACTCATTCTTCAAGAAAATGTAAGTTTATCTTTAGTTCTTACAACGAACACCTGTATGATTCAACCAAACATGATAGTCCTCTCATCATTCACTCCAATCAAAATATAATATATATTTTTATATGTTTGAATCAACATAAAGGTGAATAAATGAAAAGAAAATGATCATTTTAGATAAACTATTCCTGTTCTGACTACAAAAAGCCTTTTACCTCTGTAGAATATTATCAACGTTATCAGCAAGTATCACATTAAGATTTAGTCAGTTGTCTTAAATTGTTATCTTTGACAATAGATGTCTGCCACTCCTGCTGACCTCGAAAAGACGGGGAACCTGCCTGTGAGTCCTCGTTTGATCCTGCTTGGTAAGTCATATTAGACATGTCTGCAATTTATTTTACTTAAACAAGGCTCACACAAGTTTTACTATTAAGAAAGGATTCACATTTAAGTGCTTCATTCTAGAGTTTACTATCTTTGAATCATGTTTTATTACACTGTGCTGGTTTGAATTTGAGGACATTCTTATTAATCAAAGACAAGTTTGAGTCTTTACAACAAAATCACTACACTTTATTGTATTGTAAACTTTTTTTTCCCTCTTGGAGGCTGGCTTAGCATTAAAGGAGAACTCCGGCGCAAAATGAACCTCGGGTGTAATAACACATTGGTACCGAGTCGACCGTTCTCTGGGATTTGTTTTCATTAAAGTCGAATGTAAAGAGTTTTTTCTCTTCTACAACAGTTTAACTTATAACGCAGTATATGGGGGCATATCCTAAGTAAAAAGAAATTGCTAGTTAATACCACTAACAAGGCTCAAAATAGCCCCTACACTAACACGGTAGCATAATGAGGGTCCCTACATACAAACTTAAGTATTGAGAACTTTTATGTTATTATTATACTACCGTGTTAGTGTGGGGCTATTTTGAGCCTTGTTAGTGGTATTAACTAGCAATTTCTTCTTACTTAGGATATGCCCTCATATATAGCGTTATAAGCTAATCAGTTTTTAGAGATAAAACTCTTTACATTCGATTTTAATGAAAACAAATCCCAGACAACATTCGACTTGGTACCAATGTGTTAAAACAGATTAAAACAACCTTTCCTTCTTCTTTTTTTATTTTTATAGAGATATTGTAGGTTTTGTTATCTTGCAAGACATGACATTGTGTGCATTTTTTCAGGTTATAAAATAATGTACTAATTTCTAACTACCTTTTCTATACCAAACTCTCCAGAGATCATAGAATAAACATTAATTTATCCATTCCTTTATGGTCCAGGTGATAATCCGGGCCAATGGATGAAACGATGGATGATCAGCCTCGAAGGCCAAATAATCTGCGAGGGTGTGCAGCCAACTTTTCTCTCTGGACTTGCTGCATTGTTCTCTTCGAGAACAATTTGAGCCGAACACAGTCGGCTCAAAGAATATACTGGCTTCCCAGCTTTGCAATGGCATTGAATAGATCCCGTGTTTTTGAAGCTCCAAAAACCGCATCCATCCATCATAAAATCCATACGACTCCAGGGGGTTAATGTATAATGTTAATGTAAAATATTTTTTGTAAGAAAAATATCCATGTTTATAACTTTTATCAACTATAATCACTGGCTTCCAGAAACAGCTGTACGCGAGTTCCAGATAGAGTCGAGTTCCGGCAGAACAATGACCTCTGACCCGACATATGAAATCTTATAATCTGTTTCACAGATGTACTTTGAGATTTGAATCCTGTCCGAATCTGCCATGTTTGTCTTTTTCTCACACGACCTCTGCAAAAATTTCAGAGCAAATGACCTACTGTTTTTCGTCAAACTCGGCGGTCCTCAGATAAATCTAATCCCATCCGAATGCGAATGTCTGTGATTGCCGAAATTTATTTTTTTTCCAAAACGCTTTTTCTTTTAGTCAACATGAACTACCGTAAAATCTCTCGCTATCGCGCCAGTATTCAAGTTTCTGCTTTTTGTGCACCGATAATGGATGTAGATGTGACGCATTCGTCAATTCAAACCTAAGCTTTTGCTACGTCTTCGCCATACGTCATGCGTCAGTTCAGAGGTCACCCTTCCGCCAGAACTCAACTCATTTATGAACACGCATATGGTCATGCCAGATGCCAGTGATTATATTTTATAAATTTATAAAATACAGATATCTTTCAGATAAAAAAGGCATGGCTTTCCTTATTAGACATTTATTAACCCCGCTGGATACATATCGATTACTTTTTATGCTTTAAAGCTGGGAAGGATGTTATGCATTATGGCTGGAAGAAGAAAGCCATATACACTTATGGTTTGAGGGTGAGTAAATTATGGGATATATTATTGTTTGGAGTGAACTATTCCTTTAAATCATTGTTCACTGAAGATATTATCCTCTTATTTTTCAGACGTTTTGTTGGAATTAATCCAGAAAAGGGGACCAAGGCTGCAAGACGAAAGGTGATGTCCAAAAAATCTGGGAAAACCATGCAGAAGAAGACCATAACCGTCAGTAACAAAGTATCAAATCTTTTAAAAAGACTTATGGACTTTGAGTGGCACTTCATTTAAAATGTAGCTGACACTCCCCACTCATGCAGTTTGTTTTCAGAAACATGGTTGTCTGGTGTTATATTTTGTTTATACAGAGTTGTTTAGATATTAAAAAGGGCTGGTGTTTTTTAAAGCCTGATTTAAGAGTTTTTTTTTTATTATTATTTATTTTAAATAATTACTTTGTTTTAGTGCAACTGTTTTTGGGCTAATGTTTGCCAAAGCCTCATTTGACACTAGATTTGTATTTTATATAGAGGTAAGTCAATTCTATATATTTTGTATTTGTTTGCTTTTTCTTAAGCCATTTTTGCATTTTGATGAGTGCTTATTTGTATGCACTGAATATTACTTGACTAGTATTTTTTTATTTGCCTGTTTTAGTTTACAATAATTGAGCAGAATTTATCTTGTGTTGTATCAGAATAATAAAAAAAACAATCCTAACTTGGCTTTATTCCTTTTTTGTAATCCATGACAAAAATAATGTGCAGGGTTATAATAGCATTTAGAATTGAAATTATTGGGGTGTCATTGTAAAAAATAATACTGTAAAAAAACAGTTAACTACTGGCAGCTGTGGTTGCCATTATCATACTGTAAAAATATGGTGTGTTACTGTTTTTGAAATTAACAGCTAAATACTGTTTTGATAACTACAGCATATAGCTGTTAAATACTGTAAGGCTGTAAAATTACAGTTTTATACTGTGGTTGTCAAAACAGTATTTAGCTGTTAATTTCAAAAACAGTAACACACCATATTTTAACAGTATGATAATGGCAACCACAGCTTCCAGTATTTTACTGTTTTTTTACAGGATTATTTTTTACAGTGTAGAGCTTTTCCCATTTGGCTCACAATCTCTGGAATCTCTCTGTTTTAATCTAGATTAAAGACACATCTCTTTGGCCAAGTATTCAAATAATGAATCTCATAATCTTGGACTGCAGTTAAGTCAAATGCACATCATTATTCTTTAGCTTGGGTTAAACTAATTAATTTTACTTGGTTGGAACCGCAGCTATGCTAATTATGTCTGTATTTGTTTCTCTGTTTTTGACACAGGATTAACCGTGGTAACTAGGATTTACACAAGCTCCAGTCTGGATCCAGAACACCTGAGAAGAGATGATGCAAACCCCTCAGAAGACCTCAGATGATTCTAACCCTGAAACAACATATTTAAATGTTATCAACAAATGTTAAATATTGATTAATAATGAAGATAAGACAACAAACAAAGTAAATGCTATTTACTTATGTAGACATGGCATTTAGTTGTTTTGCTCAATTCCTTAAGGGGGTTTGTGGCAAAGTAAAAAATAAATAAAAAAACTATGATATTATTAAGCAGGTGTAGTATGTACTTGAGCTTAGTTCAAATTAAAGATAATATTTTACACAGAAAGTAATCAAGCTTGTCCCGCAGAATCTTCGAACTAGACGCGCGAAAAATGAAAATTATGTAATTAATGACTCACCCTCATGTCGTTCCAAACCCGTAAGACCTCCGTTCATCTTTGGAACACTGTTTAAGATATTTTAGATTTAATCCGAGAGCTCTCAGTCCCTCTATTGAAACTGTGTGGACGGTATACTGTCCATGTCAAGTAGGGCTTGGTATTGTTCAAAATCTTTCGATCCGGTGCCAATTTCAAAACCTCAGTTTCGATACCGGTTCCTAACGATACTTTTTTCGATACCATATGTTTTAAAATCCATTTCAACATCAACACAAATACATTAAAGGGGGGGGTGAAATGCTATTTCATGCATACCGAGTTTTTTATACTGTCAAAGAGTTGGATTCCCATGCTAAACATGGACAAAGTTTCCAAAATTAAGTTGTACGTTTGAAGGAGTATTTTTGTTCCAAAAATACTCCTTCCGGTTTGTCACAAGTTTCGGAAAGTTTTTTTCGAGTATGGTGTGGTCTGTGTGACGTTAGATGGAGCGGAATTTCCTTATATGGGTCCTAAGGGCACTTCTCCCGGAAGAGCGCGCGCTCCCATATAGCAGAGCACAGACATTCACTGATCAGAGTGAGAGACCGAAATGTCACAAAAGAAGTGTGTTTTTGGTTGCCAGGGCAAGACAACCCTGCACAGATTACCAAAAAAAAAATTTGCTAAGCAAATATATACAGTTTCAATACATACTACATAGAGACGTCCGGCTGTAGTTGTTGCTGCTGCTGCTCTTGTTAAATTTCAGCCTCTGGATTCTGATTCTGGATCATAAATATACGGCTGAATCTGACTGTTAGCCATGGTTTGTTTTGGATGATGTTTTTTTCCTCACGGTGTCACAGCTTCCAAACGCTCTCAACGCAAAAGCCTACTCGCGCTCATGATTCTTTAGCTCCGCCCACACGTCACGCCTCCAGTCGCTCTGGCTTTTCCGGGAAAAAACGGTACAGACTATCTTTCTCTTATAAATATAATAAAACTAAAGACTTTTCGGAGTTATGAAGGATGCAGTACTACTCTATAGGTACTCAAGATTAACAGGATATTGAGTGAAAACGAGCATTTCACCCCCCCTTTAAACACAAAACTTTTATTTTTCACCTTATTAAAACAAATTCTGGTAACACTTCTCACTCAGGATAACAATATTAATACAACTGGTTGTGCTTTTTGGATAGGGGTGCGCCATTCAGGGGCGGACTGGGACCAAAAAGTTGCCCTGGACTTTCTGGCCCACAACAGCCCACCACATCATAACGCAAACACCACTTTTTTGATGTAATTTATTAAATTAATAAATAAGTAAACAGTTTGGGGATTTTAACCAATAGAGCAACTGATCCTCCATTGAAATAAAAGAACAGCAGCTGTTCATTTAGCGACTCCTAGTGAGCCATACATGCTCATTAAGACACAAACATTCTTCGAGAACTCACACTTTGTATTCAGTTAGCAGATCCATACGAATCATGCATGAAATAGAAGTTTATAAACTCAACCGATAGCTTTATGTGCTTTACAGATGAACTTGAAGTCTTTATTCATTCAAGATGTTCAATAATAGATAATATTTGGCTCGGTAATACAAGTTCATGATCTGATTAGTGAACCGATGATTCTTTTGAGTCAATCTTTCAAAATAATAATTTATTTTGTTTAACGAAACCAGTGTGGAAACCAGTGTTTCACAAACTGGATAGATCTGAGGTGCAGGGCTCGCAAAATTGTTAGCCCCACGTCCCGGGGCTATTGTGTTTTCCAGTCCGATGGGCTATCGTGAGTGATGTAAAATTCCTAACTTGATTCACGTTGTTCACTCGCTTGAAGGGGTGAAACGGATCGTAGCTGATCGTTTGCACTTGTTTCTAAATCTTGCTGATTCAAGCGTTTTAAACAATTTCCGCGCGTTCGGAGGTTGCGCTCACTCATTCAAAGCATGTGCTGCAAGCAGCATTTCAGACAATGCGCGTACAGAGAATGAATTCATCTTTCGCGTATCGTAACTTCTGAATGAACACACACACAATTATATCTGTCATGATTATGTCCTCGTGTCCTTGATTTTTTTTTTTTTTTTTTTTTTTTCACAACACAACCCTGCCATTGTGTATTCATGTTTGCCGTTGTTATTATTTGTCATGTCTTGTTGGTTTGTGTCGGTGTCCCAGTCTGTCATGTCAGTCATGTCCCGTGTTTGATGTTCCCTTGAGGAGCGTCTGGAAGCCGCTCCTTAAGGGAGGGGTTCTGTCATGATTCTGCCCTCGTGTCCTTGATTTTTTCCTAGTCTTGAGGCAGGATCATGGCAGACCCGTGTTTTGTGTACAAGCACATGGCCTTGTCTTTGGGCCATGTGCTTGTGTTGTCTCATTCCCTTGCCCCGCCCCCCTTGTTTTCCTAGTCTTGTCGTGATTGTCCTTTCTGTGCCACCTGTCGTGTCTTGATTAGTTCCCCTATTTAGATCTCCCAGTGTGCTCTGTCTTTCGTCGGTTCATTGTTCATCATTTGTGATTGTTCCACGTCTGAGATTATTCCACATTTGTGATTGTTTCTGTACCTCTGAAGTCCTTGTATTACCGTGAGTGTTTGTTTGCAGTTAGTGTTAAGAGTTTGTTTGTCATGTCAGCCCAGTCCTGTTTAGTTATTTAGTCTTTACCTTACTCCGTGTTTTCCCCCTCGTGGGTTTTGTTTTTCCCCTTTTTGTAAATAATTACAAAAATTAAAATTGATTCCTGTCTGCATTTGAGTTCCTCCTTGCCAAACCCTGACAATATCAAAATAATTGTCTTTGCAAGTATTCTCGTAAACACAGTCGGTTATGTTTTAAGTGAACTTATACCGTGGTCTGCTGCTTAGAGAAATTCGCTGTACCAGATAAATCGGTCTCTTTCTCTCTGTTTTTGTCACGGTTCATGAATGCACTGTTTCCTGCTTGTCTCATGTTACATCATGTTGGTTGTTTCATGTGGGCGTTACCGCTGATCATCTTGATCAGCGGCAGCTGCAGCTCATTACATCAGCCTATTTAATGCCCTGTCTTTCGTCTCTTGTTTGTCAGATCGTTGTTTGAGGTACTCCGTGATCCTTGTCTGTGTTCCATCTGCTCAGCATTCCTCCTTGTGTCTTGTTCGGTCGCTGTGGATTATACCATCATCACCCGGATACCTCATCATCACTCACCTGCGCACTCAATCACCTTCTCACCAGTCTGTGCTGCCATCGAGGTTCCTGCACCACCCAACACGAACCCAGCCTGATGTTACGTCTCTAATAAAGACTTTTACTTGCAACCATAGACCGTAAAAGAAATGGACACAGCGACCCCATTGGATTCAACGGAGACAAGTGAAGTCAATTAGAAGCACTTTCTTCCTGGGGGTCGGCCGTACTGCGCAGACTTAAACTGAGCTTAATGAAGTAGATGACACGTGAGCAACCTGTAAATCTTCTAATCGCTCTGCCAAGAGAAATCTGAATCACCCACGGAATCTTCCGGAGAAGGCGAGCGTGAACAGGAGCAAATTTTGGTAAGTATTCTGATTAATTATCTTCCTTGACTTCATGCTTCCACATCCCATGGATAGCCTCCTAGACAATAAAAGATTCTGCGAGCTTCTCCTCGTGTCCACATGGTAATTTCTCTACTGTGCGACAGAGAGTCGCTGGTTATGACGCAATCGTTAGCCTTTTATTTTACAAAAACTGCCTACGGGACCATAACGTAAGATACAAGGTAATGGAGCCTTTTATACATTTTTGTCTTTCTTTAGAATTAATTAATGGACAAATGGAGTCTTTAAACGCCTCAGATGTAAAGTTATTCGCTGGAATGCTCAATGTCAATGGAATGCTAACAGCAGATGGGGGTCTGCTAGCCAATAACAGTTTTTTAGACGACGTGAAAGGGGGTGTGTTTCAAGATAAGCAATGGATTAGACCAAACTAAACGGAGGGAGTGCAAAACAATCATCCAAACAAATGCTTCATTAAATTGGTGGTATTGCCGGCTTTGGTTGTAATACTCTTATCGCATATGTTGCACTTTGCTGACTCGGCATCCACTTTTATAAAGTGTAGCCACACTTTAGACCTCTTTGGCATTGTAAAATGGAAACGTTTTGAGAAAAAAACAACTACACTTGTGTTGTGTGACTGCGAGTATCTTCAGAAATCCTCCCCGTCATGTCATGTGGTGGTGGACAGCCAATCAAGGCGAATGTAGGTCCTTACATGCAGTTTAGACACGGAAGAGAAGACAATGCTGAATAAAGTCGTAGTTTTTGCTATTTTTGTACCAAAATGTATTTTCGATGCCTCAAAAAATTCCAACTGACCCTCTGATGTCACATGGACTACTTTAAAGGGGGGGTGAAATGCTATTTCATGCATACTGAGTTTTTTTACACTGTTAAAGAGTTGGATTCCCATGCTAAACATGGACAAAGTTTAAAAAATTAAGTTGTACGTTTGAAGGAGTATTTCTGTTCCAAAAATACTCCTTCCGGTTTGTCACAAGTTTCGGAAAGTTTTTTTCGAGTATGGCTCTGTGTGACGTTAGATGGAGAGGAATTTCCTTATATGGGTCCTAAGTGCGCGCTCTTCTGCCCGGAAGAGCGCGCGCTCCCGTATAGCAGAGCAGAGAGAGGCTGTGCACAGACAATCACTGATCAGAGCGAGAGCGTCGCAAAATGTCACAAAAGGAGTGTGTTTTTGGTTGCCAGGGCAAGACAACTCTGCACAGATTACCAAAGAAAAAACAGCATTAAGGGACCAGTGGATGGAGTTTATTTTTACAGAGCATCAACGGAGTTGTGCAAGTGTCTGTGTTTGTTCCCTGCATTTCTAAAATGCTTGTTTTACAAACAAAGCCCAGTTTGTCGACGGATTTGCGTATCGTTTATTTCTTAAGGATGATGCAATCCCAACGAAAAAGGGTCACGATTGTGTGTTGGAACCACAGGCGGTGAGTAAAACTGCTTAAAATATCTCTGCCTCCTTGTTAGTGCGTCCGCCTCCCATCGGAGACCCGGGTTCGAGCCCCGCTCGGAGCGAGTCCTTGCTGCTGCTGCTCTCGTTCAGTTTCAGCCTTCACAGCTGTCACAGCTTCCAAACGCTCTCAACGCAACTGGCGCTCGTGATTCTTTAGCTCCGCCCACACGTCACGCCTCCAGGCGCTCTTGTTTTTCCGGGAAAAATCGGTACAGACTATCTTTCTCTTATGAATATAATAAAACTAAATACTTTTTGGAGTTATGAAGGATGCAGTACTACTCTATAGGTACTCAAGATTAACATGATATTGAGTGAAAACGAGCATTTCACCCCCCCCTTTAAAGATGTTTTTATTACCTTTCTGGACATGGACAGTATACCGTGCAAACAGTTTAAATGGAGGGACTGAGAGCTCTCGGACTAAATCTAAAATATCTTAAACTGTGTTCCGAAGAGAATGAAGGTCTTACGAGTTTGAAACAACATTAGGGTAAGTTATTAATGACATAATTTTCATTTTTCAGTGAACTAACCCTTTAAGGTGGAGATTTGGAAATATTTCAAGTGTGAAATGATCAACAGCAACATGTATTGAATATATCATGCAAAGTTAGCGCTATTTGCTTATGTATGACATGACATTTAGTTGCTTTGCTGAAAACCTTTAAGGGGGATTGTGGGAAAGTAAAAAAAAACAAATCATGATATTATTAAGTTAAATTAAAGTTTATATTTTACACAGAAAGTGCCCAATTTTAGGCATGTATGTCCTTCTATTTTTGTACATTTAGAATTCTTAATACAACTTTGTTCTGGTTTCATTTCTTTTGTTCAGAACTGAGAAAGTAATCAAGCTTGTCCCGCAGAATCTTCTCAAGAAACGCAAGGCATCCCAGGCTATCAAAGCTATTCAAGCCAAACTTGTGTTACAGCAGAAGAGAAAAGTAAGAATTCCTTCTTTGTAAACTGCTTTTATAAATAGACCAATAATTGTTTTAGAACAAAATTTTTATTGTCTAAAACAGGTCCAAAAAGGAATTCCCTTGAAGTTTAAGCGCTTGGAGGACATTTTGAAAAACAGCAAGAGGAGGAATCAAGACGAAACAAGACTCGCCAGACTCAAACAAAGACCTCTGCCAGCCATGCCCCCAGCAAAGAACAGCCTGGTGTTTGCTGTCCGCATCAGAGAGTATGGTCAACTTATTCATCATTCATAATGAGGTTAAAGGGCTGGTTTTCCTGTAAAAATGACAATTGTCATAACTGACTCAACTTCATGTTATTCTATATCTGATGGAACGTAAAGTGCATTAGACTCAACCAACATTCATTCTGTGGACAAAACCAGTAAAAAACTGGTCAAAATATCTACTTTTGTGAAATGATTGAAAGTGGGATGAATGAATGAATTGTACCTTTCCACATCTGCTTAAATATGTTTTTCATTTTCTCGTATGATTGCTTGTTAGGGTCAAAGGCGTGAGCCCCAAAGTGATGAAGGCCATTCAGATGCTGAGGCTGAGGAAGATCTTTAGTGGCACCTTTGTGAAAGTCAGCAAGGCTTCAATAAAAATGCTTAAGACAGTGGAACCTTATGTTGCTTGGGGGTGGGTAATCATATAATGTTCATTTTACAGGAAACATATCTTAAAAACACCAGATCTGCAGATTGGCTTTGACTTTCAGCAACTATTATTGAGTCGTCCACACTATAAATCAGGACAAAAACTGAGCAAAAGTCTTCCAGGATTTTAGATGTTTTTTTATTTTATTTTATAAAATAGCTGGCAGTGTTCTTCTGTCTTTTATTGACTTTCACTTGTTTGATTTATTGTTGTGATCTCTTAACAGGTATCCCAATTTGAAATCAGTACGTGACCTCATACTGAAACGAGGACTGGTGAGGATTGACAAGAGGAGGATTCCTCTGACCGACAATACACTCATAGAGCAGCATCTAGGTAAGTCATCGACATGGTGGATGAATTTCATTCAGTGGGAGATTAGTCATTTTGGGGTACCTAACAAAACTTTAACAAGCAAAAGGATTCAGGTGATAAACTTTTGCATTGAGCTTTTTTTTTGGAAATGGGGTATTGAACCTAGTAATAATCCTTTGGGGGAAATGGGAATTTGTGTAATTATTAGAAATGCACTGAAGTAAAATAAATTCTTTGATATTCAGTGATGGTCTAAGTGTCTTAACAGTCTTTGATATTCATACTGACGATTAAAATTTTTAATGAAATGTATATTCACAATGGGTTTCTTTTGTTTTTGTCTCAAGGACAATATGGGATCATATGTTTGGAGGACCTTATTCATGAGATCTGTTCTGCTGGAAAGAACTTCAAGGTGGTAAACAACTTCCTGTGTCCGTTCAATTTGTCAATTCCACGACATGCTGCTAAAGACAAAGTTGGACTGCTGAAAGATGTTGGTGATTCTGGACCCAGAGCTGAAGACATAAACACAATCATCAGGAAACTCAATTGAGCTAAAAGACTTTCATGGATTCCCAGGGCCGTTGCTAGTGGGGTGAAAGGTGGTGACTATTATAGGGGCATTGGTGGGTAGAGTACCCAAAAACTGTACTCAAGTAAAAGTAAAAGTACTTATAGAAATATTTACTCAAGTAAAAGTATTAGTCTGAATAGTTACTTGAGTAAGAGTAAAAAAAGTATCGGATAAAAAAATCTACTCAAGTAGTTAGTTACTAAGGGGAAGTCGTGGCTTAATGGTTAGAGAGTCGGACTCCCCATTGAAAGGTTGTGAGTTTGAGTCCCGGGCCGGCAGGAATTGTGGGCGGGGGGAGTGCATGTACAGTTCTCTCTCCACCTTCAAACCACGACTTAGGTGCCCTTGAGCAAGGCATCGAACCCGCAACTGCTCCCTGGGCGCCGCAGCATAAATGGCTTCCCACTGCTCCGGGTGTGTGTTCACAGTGTGTGTGTGTGTTCACTGCTCTGTGTGTGTGCACTTCGGATGGGTTAAATGCAGAGCACAAATTCTGAGTATGGGTCACCATACTTGGCTGAATGTCACGTCACTTTACTAGTTACTTTGGGTCATATATACTGAGCCTATTTTTATTTAGATATACAGATAAAATGTATGTATGTGTGTTTGTATAAATATATATATTTCATCAGCCTTTACTCAAGTCCTCTATGTCACATAATCCTTCAGAAATCATTCCAATATGTTGATTTACTATCAGTGGTGTTTTTTCATCATAATCCTAAACAAAATGTCACAGGTTCCAAAAAAATATTAAGCATCAAAACTGTTTCCAGCACTGTTAATAAATCAATATATTAGAATTATATTTTGAAGGATCATAACTCTGAAAACTGGAGTAACAGCTGATGAAAATTCGGATTTGCATCATGAAATAAATTATATTTTAAAGTATGTATTATATATGTATAAATAACTTCTGACACAGAGAAGAGAGAAAACTCCTCACATGACCGTTAAGTTACCAAACATCTGTCTGTTTCAGTCACAGATATAGGTGGCATGCCATCCAGGGGTGCTGCTAAGGGTTTTGGGGCCCCATGAAAAGAATCTTGACAGGTATTTTGACTATCATTCTCATATCCATCAATCAATCACCTTTATTTATATAGTGCTTTAAACAAAATACATTGTGTCAAAGCACTGAACAACACTCATTTGGAAAACAGTGTCTCAATAATGCAAAATGATAGTTAAAGGCAGTTCATCATTGAATTCAGTTATGTCATCTCTGTTCAGTTTAAATAGTGTCTGTGCATTTATTTGCAATCAAGTCAATGATATCGCTGTAGATGAAGTGATCCCAACTAAGCAAGCCAGAGGCGACAGCGGCAAGGAACCGAAACTCCATCGGTGACAGAATGGAGAAAAAAAGTGACTGCAGTGACCCTCTGATTGGGATACAGAATGGATTTGGTGGCCACGGTGACCTCGGAACAAGAGAGAAACAGACAAATATTAGCGTAGATGCCATTCTTCTAATGATGTAGCAAGTACGGTGTTATGTGAAGTGTTTCCGGTTCCGGTTTACCTAATTAATGCAGCCTAAAAATCCTTTAACGGATTTGGATATTAAAAGCATATTAGTATGTTATGTGTATGCCAGGTTAAAGAGATGGGTCTTTAATCTGGATTTAAACTGCAGGAGTGTGTCTTCCTCCCGAACAATGTTAGGTAGGTTATTCCAGAGTTTAGGCGCCAAATAGGAAAAGGATCTGCCGCCCGCAGTTGATTTTGATATTTTGATATTTGATAATACATCAAATTGCCTGAGTTTTGAGAACGTAGCGGACGTAGAGGAGTATAATGTAAAAGGAGGTCATTCAAATACTGAGGTGCTAAACCAGGCACGTGCACAGGTAGGGCTCAACCTGTGCAGAGCACATGCCCATTTTGCCCTTACACTCCGAAGTGCCCTTTTTTTGGTGGTATTTTTTATAATATTAATTTTTTTATCAATGCTATTGGTCACCCTTTACGTCTGTCTGTCTGTTTTACAAATATTTAGCAAATGAAAGTTCTTAAAACGAGCTTGTGTAAATCTTATTCAATCCTCAAGCTGTCAGTAAGCTAATAACTCCGCCCCCTCTATATTCATTGAATCAACTGAAGTTCAACAGCAGCCGCACGGTAGACAACAGCTGAGCTGAACAAAGTTTTGCGAAGGGTAAATAAATATCCTGTTGTTTGAATAAGTACTACTAAACGCTATGTCTATAAAGGCTCATATTGTATTTATTTGATGTCTGACTGACTCACTGACTGAGACATGTGGGACGTCGCCTGAGAGAGGGCTAGCATTTGCCATCTAGTCATAGCCAATATACAGCCAACACTTAAATAGCCTGTGCATACAGTAGCATTTCATCTTTTATAAAATGCGATTTTGGCCAAATGCATTTTACCACAGGAAAAACTGCGCTGTTTCCTACTGGAACTTACACAAAGCGACGAGTGATCCTCGTCACCTAGATAACATATTTCTAAGAAATTTCTTCTTTGATTTATGATTGCTGATACACTTAATTTATTAACATTTAGGCTAATCATGTTATGGTATACTCTCCGCTCATCCTCACATGTATAAAATGTAGTAAAACATGGTTTTACTACAGTAATGTAGTAGTAACTAAAAAAAAACATCACTGTGAAATCTTTATATTTTATCATGCAGAATGTAATTCATGATTCATTCCAAGTCTTCATTTATTTGATCCAAAATACAGCCAAAACAGTAATATTGTGTAATATTTGTACAATTTTAAATAACTGTTTTCTATTTGAATATATTTTAAAATGTAATTTATTTTTGTGATCAAAGCTGAATTTTCAGCATGATAACTCCAGTTCAGTACTCTTCAGTGTCACGTGATCCTTCAGAACTGCTTTTCACTGCAACTGTACTTTTTACACTATTTTTATTTATTTATTCATTGCTGGCTTATTTTAGGGAAAGTGTAGTGAATAAGAGACCTTCAAGAGACCAACATCCCTGGTCCACCACAGTATCAAATTTTTGCCAGGTAGGCGGATACATGTTGTATATGTTATAGTAACGGTATGGCTATAGTTTCTTATAAAATGGAATTGAGTTGGACATAATTACTTAAAGGGGGGGTGAAATGCTATTTCATGCATACTGAGTTTTGTACACTGTTAAAGAGTTGGATTCCCATGCTAAAAATGGACAAAGTTTCAAAAATTAAGTTGTACGTTTGAAGGAGTATTTTTGTTCCAAAAAAACCTCTTCCGGTTTGTCACAAGTTTCGGAAAGTTTTTTTTCCGAGTATGGGTCTGTGTGACGTTAGATGGAGTGGAATTTCCTTATATGGGTCCTAAGTGCGCGCTCTTCTGCCCGGAAGAGCGCGCGCTCCAGTACAGCAGAGCACTGAGAGGCTGAGCAAAGCCTGATCAGAGCGAGAGCGTCGCGAAAAGTCACAAAAGAAGTGTGTTTTTGGTTGCCAGGGCAAGACAACCCTGCACAGATTACCAAAAGAGAAACAGCATTAAGGGACCAGTGGATGGAGTTTATTTTTACAGAGCATCAACGGAGTTGTGCAAGTGTTTTTGTTTGTTCCCTGCATTTCGGATTGCACATCGTTTATTTCTTAAGGATAATGCAGTCCCAACGGAAAAGGGTCACGATTGTGTGTTGGAACCACATGCGGTGAGTAAAACTGCTTCAAATATCTCTGTGTTGTTAACTTAGCTATCAGCGCGTAAGCACATCAAGTAAACAACATGCGATGTTGTCATCAAACTGCACTTTCCACATGTACAGCTTAAAAAAAAAAAAAAAAAAAAAAGACGACATAAAGTGGAACTTATTTCTGCCTCTGGATCTGTGTCACAGCTTCCAAACGCTCTCAACTCAAAAGCCTACTGGCGCTCGTGATTCTTTAGCTCCGCCCACACGTCACGTCTCTAGGCGCTCGTGTTTTTCCGGGAAAAATCGGTACAGACTATCTTTCTCTTATAAATATAATAAAAATAAAGACTTTTTGGAGTTATGAAGGATGCAGTACTACTCTATAGGTACTCAAGATTAACAGGATATTGAGTGAAAACGAGCATTTCACCCTCCCTTTAAATTATGTTTCAAAAAAGTTAGTCAAAAATACTTGACTCATTGCTCACCTTCCCCTCTTCTCAATGTCATTCATAATCATGTTAACCAAATAATACAAATTAGCTTATAAAACCAAACAGAATATCTAAAATAGAGAATATATATAATTGATAAAAAAAGGGAGGGGGGTGCCCTTTTTCAGTTTCAGCACATGCCCCTCAAAAGGTCTGTGCACGGCCCTGTGCTAAACCATTCAGGGCTTTATAAGTAATAAGCAAGAGTTTAAAATCTATACGATGTTTGATAGGGAGCCAGTGCAGTGTTGACAGGACCGGGCTAATATGGTCATACTTCCTGGTTCTAGTAAGAACTCTTGCTGCTGCATTTTGGACTAGCTGTAGTTTGTTTACCAAGCGTGCAGAAAAACCACCCAATAAAGCATTACAATAGTCTAACCTTGAAGTCATAAATGCATGGATTAACATTTCTGCATTTGACATTGAGAGCATAGGCCGTAATTTAGATATATTTTTGAGATGGAAAAATGCAGTTTTACAAATGCTAGAAATGTGGCTTTCTAAGGAAAGATTGCGATCAAGTAGCACACCTAGGTTCCTAACTGATGATGAAGAATTGACAGAGCAACCATCAATGTGAATCAATGAGCGAATCATCGGTTCAACTCTCCCATCTATTCAAGAACTGTACTTATCCAGAGTGAGAAAAAGGGCTGTCAAAATCACTCTGGACCCCTCACATCCAGCACACTCCCTCTTTGAACTGTTGCCATCTGGTCGACGCTACAGAGCACTGAGCACTAGAACGACCAGACACAGGACCAGTTTCTTCCCTCAGGCAATCCATCTTATGAACAGCTGACAATAATGGCGAACACACTACAGTTTATATTTATATACACATACACTTTATTTATCTAACACACATACTTAGTATACACTTAAATTTTGCACACAATATATATGTACATACATAACTTCACTTTGTAATATACCTGCCTACAATTGTCATTTGTATATTGTCATTCACTGTCTACATATTTGTATTTTTTATTCTTTTATTATGTGTTTTATGTTCTGTCGCTGTCATTCTGTTGTACTGCGGAGCTTCTGTCACGAAAACAAATTCCTCGTATGTGTAAACATACCTGGCAATAAAGCTCATTCTGATTCTGATTCTGATTCTGATCAAGTCTAAGACAGTGTTCTAGGTTATTACAAGCAGAGTTTTTAGGTCCTATAATTAACACCTCTGTTTTTTCAGAATTTAGCAGTAAGAAATTACTCGTCATCCAATTTTTTATATCGACTATGCATTCCATTAGTTTTTCAAATTGGTGTGTTTCACCGGGCTGCGAGGAAATATAGAGCTGAGTATCATCAGCATAACAGTGAAAGCTAACACCATGTTTCCTGATGATATCTCCCAAGGGTAACATATAAAGCGTGAAGAGTAGCGGCCCTAGTACTGAGCCTTGAGTACAAACATAAAAAAAAATAAAGATTGATTTTCTATATAATAAAATGATATAAGATATAAGATTCGGATATTCCCATCTCAGGGTAAGTCAACTCAGACTTCAAGTTTAAACTCAGAATTGGTTGAACCTACTTAGTGAAACGGGCCCCAGGCGTCACTAACAGATCAACCTCCGTTCTGAGTCTCCGGCTTGTGAAGGTGAGACTGCAACAGATCTCCAACATTCTGAGCCTCAGGCCCGTAAGGGAAAAGGCAATAACAGATACCAAGTCCTAAGTCTCCAGCTTCGAGGCAGCAACCAATACCACATTGAGCCTTCAGCCTTAAAATTAAGCATTGCTTGGTAATTGGTCACAAAGTATTGTTGTGTAAATACTGTCATACTAACAGTTGTCTAAAGTTTTGGTTGATTGTAATCCATTACATACCTTTCTATCAAAGTTATCTAACATTATCAACATGAATTTGTTCTGACAGTTTAACTCTTCTTGTCATATTATAATACCATTTTCTAAACTATAGCATATGAACTGTGATAATGTGAGAAATGTTGAAGGTGTCTGACTCTGAATACATTTTGGATTGATTGTATATTTAATTTTTACAGTGAAGACAATGTAGTGCTATTTTACATTTAATCATTCGGTTTCTGTACCTGGACACCTACAAACTAAAAAAAAAAAAAAAACTTAAACGTGCAAATATCAATTTCAAACAGGACCCACTGGTACAACTTGCTCCGGGGGCCCTGCAAACCCCAGCTATGGCCCTGTGGATTGCTATCGAAAATTTGATCACAGAAATTTCCATATGTTTGCTCTTTCTACTTCATTGAGGCAGACCCACGAAGAATCGTCCATTCCCCTAGAAACGATGCTCCAGTGAAGACTCAGGCGACGTCTCGTCAGATGATATCCACTAACAGGTATGTTACAGCTTCTTGTTAAGGTACATGCACTAATAAAAGACATTGTTTAAACTATTTTTCTATTGGGCATTAATGATATTTAGTGCTAATCAGAAGTTGTTAATAACAGCAGAAAACTGTTACAAAAAGCACATAGAGGGATAGCTAAAATTAAAATGGTCATTTACTTACTCAAGAGTTCCAAACCTGTGTTAATTTATTTTTGCTGCTGAACACAAAGGAAGATATTTCATAGAATGTTCACCATTCACTTCCATAGTAGTCAGATTAAGATATAATTCTATGAGATCTAAGAGTAGTTTGTATATAAACATTATTCCAAATATCCTCCTTTTGTGTTCAGTAGAACGAAGACATTTATACAGGTTTAGAACAACTTGAGGTTGAGTAGCTAAATTATTAAAATTGTTTTGAATAAAAATACCACTATATTGCGACTGGAACACCATGGTGCCATGAACAAAATACTTTTGCTACTTTTTTTTAATACTTTTTTGTTAATAGTTTTACAATTCATTTACTCACCCTTAAGTTGTTCCATGTTTGGAGTTTTCATTTTTGGGTGACCTATAGTGAAGTGAAGTGACATTCAGCCAAGTATGGTGACCCATACTCAGAATTTGTGCTCTGCATTTAACCCATCCAAAATGCACACACACAGAGCAGTGAACGAACACACACACACACACACACACACACACACACACTGTGAGCACACACCCGGAGCAGTGGGCAGCCATTTATGCTGCGGCGCCCGGGGAGCAGTTGGGGGTTCGATGCCTTGCTCAAGGGCACCTAAGTCGTGGTAATGAAGGTGGAGAGAGAGCTGTTCATGCACTCCCCCCACCCACAATTCCGTCCGGCCTGAGACTAGAACTCACAACCCTTCGATTGGGAGTCCAACCCTCTAACCATTAGGCCACGACTTCCCCAAAGCGGTTGTAAATATGAGTAGTAGTTTTTCCCCAATGTGGTAGTTACTTATAGTAGTTTACTAAAGTATCTTATTATTTCTTCTACTAATTACATTGTAATAGCTCTAAACTGTTTCTCTTTTCCTTCTTTCCCTATATGAGACCAGACCCCTGTACTGCAGGATATGCTGAATGTGCCAGCGCTGGACCAACCATTAACAACATTTAGCTTTAGAAATATTTTTCGTAAATTGTTTTATTATTAACTTGAAGACCATACATAACTCGTTTATGAAAGCTAACTTAACAACAACAACAATAATAATAATAAATTATAAATAAATAAAGATTACATGACCACTATCAGCCCCCCCCCCTTCCGCCCCCAATCTGTCAGAGTTGAGTTGGTCCACTACAAGTACGCGCAAATGTGTAATTTTTTTAACGGCTACAGAAAATGAATCAAAATGGACAGACATCAATTGAGTGGTTTTGAGAGTTAAAGACAGACAAGAACGCAAGACGTTTAAGCTACAATTCAAAATGTTCCAGGGATCGAAAGTTTTTTTTTAAACGAGTGAAGAATGAGCTCAGGACGACAATGACAGAAGCGACTGATAGCACTCTCGCTTGCTCTCCCTTGTTTACCATTGAAGTTAAAGTCAAAACATTACCGTCTCGAGCTGCGAGAGGTGGCTCTATGCTGCTCTGTGCTCCTGTAGTCTAGGACTGAAAACATACACTGTAAAAAATTATTTAGCAGTTTAGTTGTTTCAATGAATTTTTTTATGTTGACACAACTTGCAGTTACTGAATTTGTTCATTCAACTAAAAATTTTAAGTTTTCAGTGTCTCAACTAGTTTGAAAGTTGACTGAACTAGGTCATTTGTCCTCATAACTTAAAAAAATTTGTTGACTCAATTCAATAGCAATATCACGTTCACAACATCACTTATCGCGAGATCTCGTCATTCTCGTGAATGCTGTTGAAGAGAGAAGAAGGTCTAGCCATTCTAGTCAGTTTCTCCTCAAAGTTTGGACATTTGACTAGAATACAACTTTGGTAAGTAAAATATTCGTATTTATTGGCTTAATGTGTAAAATTACATTTGTTGTCTCAGAAGAGTAAGTATGGTTTAAAGAGTCGTATATTCTGTGTGTAAGTTACTGTATGTAAATGTTCGTTTCGCAGCACTCTGAAGCCTCAAAATACAGGCGGTTCCACAGTATTCTCTTTATAAATATTAAAACCGATATTCTCACATGCGGGACAGCGGAGCTGAACTTATGTGGAGAACGATAAAAATACAGTTTGTATGTATAACTTGAGCCCAGAGCTGCGTTAGAGACCGTTCAAACAGAGCGCGAGAGCTCAACGGATCACTTTATGGATTAAGAACGGCGGGAATAAAAAAAAAGGAACTGCTCTAAACCTGACAGCGTAAGACATCTGTCAGAATATACATCGATGAAAAATTAGGGGAAAAAAAAGAAGATTCCTACCCGAACTGTGTCTTTTCTGCATGTTATAAGGGAAACAAATGAGCACCATAGATGAGCACCTCCCTCAGAGTTCTTCTGGAGCGCGTAACTTAACGTTACATTTGATATCGCTGACATAAGCTTAGTTCTGATGATTTTTTTCTTCTGAGGTAGCGTTACAAACTCTTCTTTCAGTTTTCTGAAGTAACGTTAGTCATTCAAGTGCCTCACTAGAACCTAGAACGCAGTGTAATGCTGCGTGAATATCTGTTTTTATATAGTCTATGGTGAATATACGGTCATAAGTAAATTGCATAAGTTTAAATCTATATATTTTAGAATAAAAGTAATAATAGCATATATCTTGTATAAATAGAGATACAATAACGATCGACACAAATGTGTTAAATTTCCTTTTATTGTGTTATAATTATGTGTTGTGTCATTTAAAAGCATTGTCTGGATGGTATAGTTTGTCTTTGGCATTTAAAACAAAATTGTCAATACATTTGACTTTCTCTGTAAAGATTTATTTATATGTATGTTTATTATTTTACAGTGTTTTAACATGTTTTTGTATTTTTCATGTTTATGATATTTTGGAATGACTGAAGATTCAGCACAGAATTCAATAATCCTGTGGATGGACCACAGCGAGTCCTTTTGCAGTTATCCATCAAAATGATATGCAGACATAATGCAAATGGCATTTACATTGTAGAGCTTGGACGAAGTTGTAAGTAAATTTATTTATTTATAAATGCACATTTATTGGAGTCTATATGCTTTAAGATTGTAAGGCCCTGTTTAATGCATCCCTTTGTTTTTATTAAAGCACACAGGCTCTGTGCAGGAATTCATCAAGGACATAACTGCTGGGATTACGCTTGTGGATGACCAATCTGAGCACCATCAGTCTGCAGTGATGTGATCCAGGTAATAGAAGAAGAAGAAGAAATCTGGGTGATCTGGGGTTGTAACACGTTGTGGTGTTGTGTACGGTGTTAGACGATCTGGGACTGGGACTAACAGAAATAAACTAATTCAGGTTTAAAACAACTTGAGGTTTAGTAAATGACAATTTTCTTTCTTTTTCTTTTTTGGGTGAACCCTTTACGAAAATGTAGATATTTGAATTAGAGAACAGCTTCAAATTTTAGAGAACATAATTTGACATTATTTTCCCCAGTTTTATTCCGTGAATTTTCTATAATTGGTATTTAAAATGTCTTTATAAAGTGTTGAATTTATCTTCATAAAACCACCAGAAACCCTGTTTAATGGACATAGCCATTCTTTATTATTTTGCTGAATACTGTTTTGGATCCTGAAAAATGTTCAGTGCTAGCATATTGGCCATTAGCAACTTTGCTTAAAGCATTATTTCACCAAAAAATTTAAATTAGGCCATGTTTTACTCATTCTCAAGGCACCCTATGTGTATATGATTTTCTTCTTTCAGACGAATCTGATCTGAGTTGAATTAAAAATTTTCCTGGCTCTTCCAAGTTATTTAATGGCAGCAGAGAGGTGTGTTTTTTTTCTCAGCAGTCCAAAAATAGTCAAATAAAATGCACCCATCCATCAATAAAATGTGTCTCACATGGCTTAGGGGGGTGAATAAAGGCTTCCTGTCGCAAATCGATGCGCTTTTTGTAAGAAAAATATACACTAAATAAACACTTTTTTTTCTCTTCCACTGACTATCATACATGCAAGCCTAATTTTGTGATTCTACTTCGTGATTGGTGTATTGTTGTCTCTCCTCCGCTCTTCCGTGTTCGTCACTAATCACCGGTGCATGCATGACCCCTATGTCCTATTTTCATGCACCCGGAATGGCTCTCACGAAAGTGAGAGAAAAGGGTTTAAATATGTTTTGAATAACATTTTAAATATGTATTTTTTTTTTTACAAAAACATGGATTCGCTACAGGAGGAACTTATTCACCTCTCAGAGCCATGTGAGGTACTTTTTATTATGAATTGATGCACATTATTTGACTACTTTTGGACTGTTGAAAAAAACACCCACCTATTGCCATAAATATTTTTTTATATTATCCGACTGGATTTGTCTGAAAGATGAAAGTCATACACACCTACGATGCCATGAGGGTGAGTAAAACATACATGGGTTAACCAACCCTTTAGGGCCATTTCATAGTCAACGCATCTGTACGCATACGTGTCCCCAACGCGCCGATTCACGCAATACTATGCGTTGTCGGTGGGGGCGACATTGCAAGTATTGTACATTAATTCAAGTATATTGTGTTTACAGAAGAAGAAGGTTTGAATACAATGGCGGGCGAAGAGGAAAAATTATGCGAACTTATACGTATTCATCCACATTTATACGATTTATACAACAGAATACACTCCTCTTCAGTTGCCATTGTGATCTGAATATCAAGCGACCCGACTCTACTACCCCCTGTTGCGTGAGCGGTGTATTGCATACACGCATCAACCGTGACGCTTGCGTTCACTGTTTAGACTATGAAAGGGAGTGTGTCGCTCGCGTTGCTTGCTCGCTTTCCCGCGTTGACTATGAAACGGCCCTTAAGAGTCATGCTTTACTCTGAACATGCAGTGCAACAGACTATTATTTAAAAGGAATACCTATTTACACCAAAATATTTTCTGATCATTGTATAAATGGTGTGACAGATTAGACACTTAGAATTAGATTAAGAAAAAAAACCTGAATGTTGTATTGGTTTGTCACATTTTATGTCATTCAGAAATCATGTAGAATACCAGTGAAGAAAATAATTTCCCCCCATTTTTAGTATAGTTGGTTCTGGGGGTGTATTTTACACTTATCTTCCCATGGGATTTTAAACTCTTTGTGTTCAGCAGAACAAAGAATTTAGGCTTTTACCAGTTTAATACAGGAAGTTATTTTGAATGTTTCTAAACGAAACCGTTGAGGAGCACCATTTACTTTTGACTTTCATTTTTGGTTAAATTTTTCAAAATATCTTCCGCTTGAAGGTGAATTACACTTTGCATTAATTGGTAGCTGTGCTTTTAACAAAACACACAACTTTAATAGTGTATGTACATATGTGTGTTCGTTTATAAATTTATTAAGTAATGTAATATTTTTTTTCTTTTCCCAGCCATCCAGTGACATTAAGGATGTTGAGAAAGAAATTGAAGAGGGCATTCTGAATATAACTGAGGAGCAGCAATGTGATGTGCTTCCCAAGGAATAACCAACATTGGTCTAATTTGGACATCCTGTCATCACTGACATCTCCCATGTCCCCAAGGCATTTGGACTCCTAATGGGTCTGTATGCAGTGAACATCCTCTACCTCCAGCGCATTAAATACACCATTGAGGCTCTGCAAAAACTTGTGAAGATCAGCTGCTCCCACCATGTGCTCGCTACAGCGGCAGGAACTGTAGGTGTGGGGGAGTGAATGTCCAGCGCTCTCTCCACCCTCAACACCACAAATAAGGTGTCCTTGAGCAAGGCACAACTTCTCCCTGGGCGCTGCAGCATAAATGGCTGCCCACTGCTCTGGGTGTGTGTTCACGGTGTGTGTTCACTGCTGTGTGTGTGTGTGCACTTCGGATGGGTTAAATGAAGAGCACAAATGTATGTCGTGTCACTTTCACTTTTCAGTGTTCATGATGTGTCCATCGGCTCCACCGCACTCTTTCTTAAAAAGTAGTGTTTTTTTTTTTTTTATAAGGAAAGGTTCTTTTGTGCCTTTCACTACATTCTAGTATGTACATAAAAGTTTATCATGTCATGACTTGGAATATGCATGTTCTCATGTAAACAAATTTTGTTTACATGAGAGGTTGTTTCACCTCTCATTTTCTTAAACAGTATGTACACATTTTCAGTATGTAGCATTATGATGGGGGACGAGTTTGGAAACTTTCAAGATCCTTCTGATGTTAACACTTCTGTCTGGTCATGTTGTGCTATGAAATTTACAATCTGACTGTTTAGATCTTTGTGCTTCCATGTGCATTCATTCCATTTATATCTTATTATACAGAAGTACAGTACACTCATTTTTTGTAACTAATTGTGATATTATATACATACATCTTGGTTTCTCATTTTGACCATGACTTGCATTATGGTGGGGGGAGTGCATGTGAACTTGTGCAGGGTTAATATGCAGAGTTCAACCTTCTGATTTTCATACTGAGTTATGAAATTAAAAACAATCCCTGTGGTTTTGATCTGATGAATTGAAATGCAACTATTTGTTTCTCAATCCCATGCCAATGTTATTTATTATACATCACACTTTCAAGTGTCGGTTCAGATCTTTAGACGTGTGTTTGTATTTTGCATTTTTTGTTTTGTTTATCAATTATCAGTTGATGTGTTGACAGCAAATTGCTTGTTCAATTTAAATGTGAATGAAAGTGTTGTCTCTATCATTAAATAAATTACATTAAAAAAGTGTTTTGTCATCTTTATTTAAACATTTAAGGCAGTGGGGTAACATTTGTTTATGATTATTGATCGAAGTAAAAAAAAAAAAAATCCCTGTTGACAAAACATGATTTAGTTGACTGGACTAGAAAATAATAGTCAAGTTAACTTAAAGAAATGTGTTACCTGGACTAACTCCACTCTAATTTGAAGTTGTTTCAACAAGAAATTTTTTGTCAAGATAACAAAAAATTTTTAGGCAGCGGGGTAACAAAATATTTTTAGTTGACTCAACAAATTCTTTTTTACAGTGTAGAGCGCCCTCTCGTGGCTGTAGATAGTAATGTTTTCTCTTGGTTCTTGGTTTTAAATAAAAACAACTTATAGTCCAGTATGACTTACAGGCACGTGCACAGGTAGGGCTCAACCTGTGCAGAGCACATGCCCATTTTGCCCTTACACTCCGAAGTGCCCTTTTTTTGGTGGTATTTTTTATAATATTAATTTTTTTTTCAATGCTATTGGTCACCCTTTACGTCTGTCTGTCTGTTTTACAAATATTTAGCAAATGAAAGTTCTTAAAACGAGCTTGTGTAAATCTTATTCAATCCTCAAGCTGTCAGTAAGCTAATAACTCCGCCCCCTCTATATTCATTGAATCAACTGAAGTTCAACAGCAGCAGCACAGTAGACAACAGCTGAGCTGAACAAAGTTTTGCGAAGGGTAAATAAATATCCTGTTGTTTGAATAAGTACTACTAAACGCTATGTCTATAAAGGCTCATATTGTATTTATTTGATGTCTGACTGACTCACTGACTGAGACATGTGGGACGTCGCCTGAGAGAGGGCTAGCATTTGCCATCTAGTCATAGCCAATATACAGCCAACACTTAAATAGCCTGTGCATACAGTAGCATTTCATCTTTTATAAAATGCGATTTTGGCCAAATGCATTTTACCACAGGAAAAACTGCGCTGTTTCGTACTGGAACTTACACAAAGCGACGAGTGATCCTCGTCACCTAGATAACATATTTCTAAGAAATTTCTTCTTTGATTTATGATTGCTGATACACTTAATTTATTAACATTTAGGCTAATAATGTTATGGTATACTCTCCGCTCATCCTCACATGTATAAAATGTAGTAAAACATGGTTTTACTACAGTAATGTAGTAGTAACTAAAAAAAAACATCACTGTGAAATCTTTATATTTTATCATGCAGAATGTAATTCATGATTCATTCCAAGTCTTCATTTATTTGATCCAAAATACAGCCAAAACAGTAATATTGTGTAATATTTGTACAATTTTAAATAACTGTTTTCTATTTGAATATATTTTAAAATGTAATTTATTTTTGTGATCAAAGCTGAATTTTCAGCATGATAACTCCAGTTCAGTACTCTTCAGTGTCACGTGATCCTTCAGAACTGCTTTTCACTGCTTTTTCACTATCAGCGCGTAAGCACATCAAGTAAACAACATGCGATGTTGTCATCAAACTGCACTTTCCACATGTACAGCTTAAAAAAAAAAAAAAAAAAAAAAAAAAAAAAGACGACATAAAGTGGAACTTATTTCAGCCTCTGGATCTGTGTCACAGCTTCCAAACGCTCTCAACTCAAAAGCCTACTGGCGCTCGTGATTCTTTAGCTCCGCCCACACGTCACGTCTCTAGGCGCTCGTGTTTTTCCGGGAAAAATCGGTACAGACTATCTTTCTCTTATAAATATAATAAAAATAAAGACTTTTTGGAGTTATGAAGGATGCAGTACTACTCTATAGGTACTCAAGATTAACAGGATATTGAGTGAAAACGAGCATTTCACCCCCCCTTTAAATTATGTTTCAAAAAAGTTAGTCAAAAATACTTGACTCATTGCTCACCTTCCCCTCTTCTCAATGTCATTCATAATCATGTTAACCAAATAATACAAATTAGCTTATAAAACCAAACAGAATATCTCAAATAGAGAATATATATATAATTGATAAAAAAAGGGAGGGGGGTGCCCTTTTTCAGTTTCAGCACATGCCCCTCAAAAGGTCTGTGCACGGCCCTGATGACTTATATATGTTTTTTTGGACTGTTACAACCTAAACCGGTGCCTAACATCCTTTTGGGAAGTGTAGTTTTTGCCTGTTTTCCTCTGTTCCTCACTGTCCTCTCAAAGGAACTTATTGATGTTACCTGTAGCATATGGTACTCCCCTTGTAACATCAAACAGAGTGGTCTCCATGTGCCTCGTTCCACTGTCACCATATTGTCCTCTGAGGAGGTGCTGGCCGTTCACCAAGAGATTCACCTCCTGAAGACCCTAGAATATATATATAATGAATCCTAATTTGACTTTTGAGTCATGAGTTTATTTTTAAATAATGCTGAATGCAAGAACAATACAGTAAGAATAATTAATTTAAAAAGGGGGGGGGGGGGGGTTACAATAAACTATTAATAAACCAGTGTAAAAAACAATAATAATATTTAAATAGAAAATATTATATATATTAGTAATTCCTTTATTACATCACATTAACAATTATTTATAAATGATTAAATATTTGGTTTTCAAAGTGCCTTTTGTATTCTGTACATTACAAACACACATACATATGTATATGATAATTTTGTAGGCTCTAATCAGTGTTTTTTGTACCTTTTCAACAGGCATAACATTCTGAGAGTCTTTTTTCCCCCTCGGGAATTACGGAGGATCACGTTATGGGAGCCGCGAGTGAGGTAGTGACACAGTGACGTTTCAGCGTGACGTCGGAAGCACATGTGCGTCAACTATGGAGCAGCAACCTTTACTGTGATGTCAAGGAGAGTAGGAGTAGGGGTGGTCTGAAACGACACTGCTTAAGCCTTTCTCCATTCTTCGCTCATTGTTCACCGGATGAACTCTGACCGAGGTAAGATAATACACGATGTCTGAGCAGAATGAATGATAAGGTCACTAAAAGGCACTGCCTAAACTACTGCCAGAGCACATTGCGCGCGGCAGCCTAGACAGCTTCGTTGATTACAATGGGAGCGCTCTATTTATTTGCGTCGCAGCGTATACTATTAGCGTATGTTCTGGTGGGTAGAGCACGTTTTGCTCTGTCGTGACGAAACAGTGTCGCCCTTTTACATCAGACTGTCATTTCCTTCAGGCATCGCGGTATTCTCCTCATGTAAAGGACACAGTCATTCAGCTAATGTTACGCTGTTGCTGTCAGATGCAGCTCTTCGTAAAATTTCTTTACATCGGGTGATATCTATGGAATCAAATATTCGCAGCCGCTCTCTCTCGTAAGTTAGTACGCGCGCAGTCTATTCGTTTTCGAGCTCGTGGCGATCATGTTGCTCGCGAATAGCGTGTGGGTTGAGATATTGACCGGTAAAAGTGAAGGATCTTCGTTTAACTTAACATCATATTCTCTTTAATTTTACGCGCATGTAGTTTTTATTATGTAAACAGCGTTGCATCCCGCCATTAAAACGAATAGGGAAATGTCATGGTGTCACTGACTGAAACATAACACGCGTGACGTGCCAGTGTTTGCAAAAACGTTTTCATGAAAATATTTTATAAATATTTATACAACTATAGGCCTACTTTAAATGTAAGATGATAAATGTCAACTTTAGAGAAAAAACGTGTTCAGTACATTGCCACTGTATCATTAGATTAGATTCAACTTTATTGTAATTATGCGGAGTACAAGTACAGAGCTAATGAAATGTATATGCAAATTCACTTAATAGAACAAACATTCTAATCAACCAATCAGGTGTAAATGTAGTAAATGTCAAGTTCAGACTTACAACACGAGTTAGAGCTTTTACAATATTATTATTCAACTTTAATTTCCATCTGATTTTAGGGATAAGTTATGGGGAGGGTTAGTATGGAAATAAGTGGCAGCAAAGTGAATGTCAAATCTCATATGGACAAATATTGGTCTTTGAACATGAATTATTGCAGAGTTTACAACCAAATATTGTTTTATAGAGTCAGGTTGCATAATAGCGGTTGTAAAAAGATCTACAGCCATGATGAATGTTTTGTTGGACGGATAAGTTTGAAAATGGATAGCTTTATGAAATCATACAGGTGCCCGGCAGTGTGACCAGAAAGTGCAGGGTTTAAGGGTTAGGGAAAGTCTTAAGGGTTTGAAACAATGCATGGGTGAATAAATTATAGAATTGTCATTTTTGACTTAACTGTTCCTTTAAGTGCCTTGGTGGTTTACATTCAGTCCAGTTTCTTAAATTGCTAATCCTGGTGCTGGTGAAAACAATGACTTCAGGCATTGTTAATCATGTTGGTTGGCCTCCTGGCGTGCTGTGAGCTTGGTATTTTAATGAGTGCAACAGCTTTTCATAAACTTGGTTTTACCAGTACTATAATTCATGTCAGAACTTGTTCTGCTCAATACCATTGCCTTGTTTTATATCCTATTATCTGATGTCAAATGAAGTGTGTATATATATAAATACTTGATTATTTATATTTGCATTATTATTGTTGTTAAAACTGTTTTTATATCATATAATTGTAAAGCTGTATCAGTGATGCATCTTATTAACCTCTTTATCTTTCTTATTAGTTTTTTAGTTTGATTATTATTTTAAGATTCAGATATATTTTTATTGTTGTTAGTATTAATAATTAGGTTCGCATAGAACTTTTTTCTGCGGCATGTATGACTTGTATATTCAGCTTTTTAAAAATGGTGGATTGAGGATTAATTTCTGACATACGTTATATAAGAACATAAAGTCAGTTTTTATTATCAAGGGCTCCCTGCTGATATGAAAAGAAAAATAAAGATGCAAAAGAATTAGTGCTAGACAATGATTTATCGCGATTAATTGCATCCAAAATAAATGTTTTTGTGTACATAATTTACGGGTGTGTATAAAGTATATTTATTATGTATATAAATATGCACACATTTATATATTTAAGAAATTTTTTTATTTATATATATATGTAAATATTTTCAACATATAAACTTTATGTGTGTGTCTTTTTATATACATAATAAATGCACACAGTACACATCATATAAACCAAACCTTTTATTTTGAATGTGATTAATCCCAATTAACCGTTGGCCAGCACTAAGAAGAATATAAAAGATTAAGTTTTTATAACATAAAATGTACATGACTGACAGCCTTGTCATTTGAATAGGGCTTGATATTGAAAGTAGATTTGCTTTGTTGGTAGAAAACATGTTAAACTGACATCCCTATTTATAAGACAAATATTGTTTCTTTTTTAAATAAGGCAAATTATAGAGGCTCTCATACTAAACCACCATAAATAATGAGACCGTTGGGTTGTTATTTTATTTGGTGGTCCAGCACAGCTGATATTTACTATAAATCGACCATGTCAGGGTACAATGTGTAATACAGTGGGTTCTCATGCTCATAAGCTGTGTTTAATGGATCATATCAGGAACCAGGCTTGATCATAGAGGCTAAAGAAAATCAAACAGACACTTTGCTATGCCTTTATCCCACTGTTTGATCCTCAAAATCCTTGAAACGATACAGCTTTGTCCCTTTTTTCGCTCATTTAATTTCTTATCCATTATAGATTTAGTACTTTAAGTATTAAACTAAAAACCCAAACTATTCTTCACAGCAGCAGGAAAGTATCTGAGCAGACAGCATAGTGAGTTGACAAATCCTGGCCTGTGTGTCCTTGAATTTTGCATCACTGTACTGCAGATAAGAACCGGTTTGTCCTTTTCCTTTCTTGAAATAAGTGAGAAAGATTAAACTGGTATAAAACGATCCATTCCAACCCAAACATCGTTTGTGCGGTGTTGTTATCAAAGTTGTCGCAGACCTTCTAGGTCAGAGTCTTTCGCTTATTTCCTTATCATGCCACACGTGAGAAAACTAGCCAGGACAACAGCTTTGATGACTCGAAATGAACTGATCAACTGCTAAAGTGAACAAATGATTTTGTAATTTGTTTCATATTAAGTCTATGGCTTGGCTTAGATTTCGGAGAACTAGTTGTTTAAAGGTCTTCCCACCTGCTGTTAGAGTCATGCGGAGTATATTTCAACACATGATATCCCACAGCCAGGGTTTGAAATGAATAACCTGCCTATATATATATATATTTATTTATTTATTTATATATTTATATATTTATTTATTTATTTATTTATTTATTTATTTTATTTATTTATTTATTTATTTATTTATTTATTTATTTATATTATATACACACATTACAGATTAGATACAGATTTTTATGTGGTTATCATTTGGATCTAGTTACACTCTAGTTAAACTCAAGTGTTCTTGACCTCAAAATGAAAAATGTCATATTTGCTGCAGAACTAGCTGTATTGTTCCACTAGACAGGACATGATTGTGTGCTGTAAATTGTGTCCATTGTATGCAACTAATTTAAGAGATATTGCATGTGTAGTCAATAAATGACAATGAGCATTGACTTTTGACCATTTTACAGGGTGTTATGTACCTACGGTACCTACTACTACTACTAAATGTGTCTACCTGAATTAATATGAAATAAATGCATGACAGTCTGTTCTGATCACTTTTGAAGTTTCCACTATGCTGTTTGGGGTTGGTAAGATTTTTTTCAAATGTTTTTGAAATACTCTTGTGTTTACCAAGGTTGCATTTTTAACAAATACGTAATAATATACGTAAATGCAATTTAATCATGTGGTGATAAAGCTGTATTTTTAGATTTCTGTGTGACAGAAATCATTCTATAATGCTGATTATGTGCTCGAGACATTCTTCTTAATATAAAACAATTATCAAACAGAATTTATTTAAAAACTTAAATCATATAAATGTTTTAAATGTCTTTACTGACACTTTTGTTCAATGTAATGCATTCTCACTTAATGAGAGTATTAATTTCTTTAAAAAAAAAACCCTGCTCAGATGTTTTCAGATGGGGTAAAGCTACAGTAAGTGATAATAGTGACTTGCCATATTTTATCAGCATCATCTTCTCAATGTAACCAGTGTCACTCCTCTGGCCTAAATACACTGACCCACAGTGCTTTTTGCACTGAACACGTTTGTGTGAATTAGCTTGAGCACTACATAATGTCAGGATATGTTAGAACAGTTAAGCTGATTTGTTACGACAGGAAGCCCTAGTAACACTATATTAAATTAAAAAGAGATTTCTAAGTCACATGATGGCTCATTGAATAAACCGTGTCATGTCATTATGTCTCACAAGACCAGTGCTTGGTTTTCAGTGGGTTGTGTGATTGATAAACTGGTGATTGTGTTTTATTTCATTTAATGTATGTATTTAATAATTTTTGAACTGGCACTGAGAGCAATCATTTTGTTTGGCTCATTAAGACTCAATGTCTGATCAATGTCTGGAACTTCACAAAAGAGAACAAGACTGTAACTTTGCAATTATTTCATTTATGTACTTAGAAGTTTTGAGTGGCATGAATGCATACTTACACATACTGACTTACACACAATTGAAGTTTACATGTATTTGTATTATAATAGTTAAATAATTTCTTAATTTGTAAATAGATTGATTCCTGCCATGAAGGTTTGTCTGTTCATTGTTGTGACAATATTAAAAACATGTTGTCAATCATTTCATTGACAATTGTCGTTCCATACTGACATGATTTTAATTCTTCTGTGCAACACAAGATATTTTGAATAAAGTTTTTATTTTGTTATAAATATTATAATGAATTATACTGTAAATGCTTTAAGAACAACAGACTTCTTTTTGATAATTTTTTTTATTCACAATCTATTTCATTTTTATGTACTTCACAGTAGGCAAGATTAACTTGATTGCTATTTTGATTTGACTGCAACTTTTTATGTGTATAAAAAGGCCAAATTGTGATGTAAAATACATTGTCTCTTTCAAGTTGTTTTGCACATGCTTTGCAATGCATTTGTGTAAATGTTTCCTTACTGCTATTTTGTCAGTAGGTGTGATGTGGATATTCTGCATTTTTGCCTCAACAGTCTTTGTATTTATTTCTTATAGCAAGTCACCTGCTATCCTTCATGATGGACCAATGGTCAACTGTCCACTGACCCTCCACTGATCATCCAGGGGCCACATCACTCTGTGTGCTCCTCTACATACCTCACAGCATCATGGGGGCCGTAGTCCAGATGCACTTCAGCACAGTGGATTATGTGATTTTTGTCTTGCTGCTAGTGGCCTCTGCTGGAATCGGTCTTTACTATGCCTTCTCAGGGGGTCGTCAGAGGACCACACAGGAGTTCCTGCTGGCCGACCGCAGCATGCGCTGCCTTCCAGTGTCCCTTTCACTGCTAGCCACCTTTCAGTCAGCGGTGGCCATCCTGGGTGCCCCATCTGAGATTTACACACATGGCACGCAGTATTGGTTCCTGGGCTGCTCCTACTTCCTGGGCCTACTCATCCCTGCACACATTTTCATACCAGTTTTCTATCGGCTCCGTCTTAGCAGCGCGTATCAGGTACTACATTAGAAATTCACTGTCTTTGTGTGTTCGAGAGACTGGAGAAAGTGTCACTTTTTGGGGATCAGAGTTTTTTTTTTTTTTTATGAATCAGTTTCACAAATGAGTCAGTGAATGATTCATTAGAGAATTTGTCTGAAATTGAAGGATTTTACTAAATGCTTTACTAAATCTGATAATCATTAAACAACTGCAAAGTTAATGAAAAAAAAACATGGATATTCATTGGTCAAAAAGGGTGGGAACTTTGTAAATTGACCTGCAAGTTCAAAATTTAAGCACTCATACAACAAGTGCTCTTAGACTTTTGGAGCTCACTTTAACATTATAAGGACAATGGACCGTCAGTTAGAATAGCAAAATAAATCCCAATTATACAAATATTTTTTGACAGCAGAATTCTTAACCAATCAAAATCAAGCATTCCAGAAATCAAAATATGCTATTTTATTACAGCAAATAAGAAAATGTTTTTAGAAAGTATTTATTATTACATTTGTTCAATTTAATGCATGCTTGATGAATCCATCTCAATCCATCTAACTTAAAATGATTATGTAATATTTGTAAATTACAGTCCCCCGCTGTACCAAAACATGCTCTATGGGATTTAACACTATTTCCGTTTGTATTGTATTCTTGCCTTCTTTTTCTCCTTCATAGTATCTGGAACTTCGTTTTAGTAAAAGTGTTCGGATATGTGGCACTTTGACCTTCATCTTTCAGATGGTGAGTTGTGGTTACCACTTGGATGTGTACAATAGGACATTAAAACCTTTAGGAGTATAATCTAATAATCTAAAGTAATATTGTCTTTTACTCCAGTTTTGTTAGACACAAAGACACCCTGTTATCAGTATAAAAACTTGAACTTTCACCTACAAGCTTATTCTGATCCCCCCCCCCCCCCCACTGATATGGACAATATTTTACTTAGCGTTGTGGATCTAAAGTGTAATGATTCTCAGAACTATCAGTTACTAGACGGGGACATTCAGAGAAATAAGTTATTACAGTAGGTGTGGAAACAAGCATTATAACTGTTACATCTATCCTATTATGTTTTTACGCAGGTGATCTATATGGGAGTTGTTCTGTATGCTCCAGCACTTGCACTTAATGCAGGTAATTGAGATTATTGATGCATTACAAGACACGCATGTTGATGTTAATCAGATAAGTAGTTTATTTCGTGTTTTTCCTCTTGTAAATGTTTGAATTTGTTTGTGATCACAGTAACAGGTTTTGACCTTTGGGGAGCAGTGCTGGCCATAGGATTGGTGTGCACACTTTACACAGCTCTGGTAGGGTGGAGATATGTCTCTCATTGTTTACATGTGATGTATTGTTTTCACCTACTGTTGCTCAGCTACACAAGTATGGGGTCAGTAAGTTTTTTTTGTTTTTTTAAGAAATGAACACTTTTAATCAGCAGGGTGGCATTCAATTAATCATAAGTAACAGAAAAGACATTTACAATGTCACAAAATAATTATATTTCAAGTAAATTTGGTTTCTATTCATCAAATAATAAAAAAAATGTGTATCCTGGTTTAAGCAGCACAAATGTTTCCAATGTTATAATAAATAGAAATGTTTCTTGAATGCCAAATGATTTTCCGAAGGATCAGGAGAGGAATAAAGAATAGAAAATTCAACTTGAACATTACAGGAATAAATTACATTATACAGCGATTCCTAATTGTAATGATATTTCACAATATTACAGTTTTACTTTTATTTTTGATCAAACGAATGTAGCCTTGATGAGCACTTCTTTCAACAACATTCAAAAATCCCCAAACTTTTGAATGGTAGTGGACCTGCTCCTCTCTTCTCTCCTTCTCCAGGGTGGTCTGAAAGCAGTGATCTGGACAGATGTGTTTCAGACAGTTGTTATGTTTGCGGGGCAGCTTGCAGTGATTATAGTTGGTACCCATCAGGCAGGTGGCATCGCTGAAGTTTGGAGGAAAGCACAAAACGGCAGCCGTATCTCAGGCCTTGAGTGAGTGGTGCGGTTTTATAAGAGTATCTAAACTGTTCCTTTAAGATTATCTAACAAACACTGTTCCACATACCAGAACTGTAACTGAAGCTCACATTCTTTGTTTTGTGGTCCCCATGGCAGCCTGAACCCCGACCCTTTAGAGAGGCACACATTCTGGACTCTGGGAGTTGGGGGGGTTTTCCTCATGCTGGCCCTGTATGGAGTGAATCAGGCTCAGGTCCAGAGATACCTCTGCTCCCGCACAGAGAAAGAGGCCATCATGTAAGAAAACACCCAGCTCTTCCACACTCTGGTTAAGTCAATAGAATCTCAAACTGTGAAGTTGTTTGATGGAGCATTGTGTTTTTTGGGGCATCTTGTTCTTCAGGTCCTGTTATGCGGTGTTCCCATGCCAGCAGATCGTGCTCACGTTGGGCTGTTTAATGGGTCTGGTTATGTACGCTCGATATGGGGAGGAGAGCCCACTGGATCAGGGCTATGTCAAAAGCAATGACCAGGTCAGACAAAAAAAAAAAAAAAATTAATAAATAAATACAATACAGATTTTTAATAAAAACTTTCTAATCTATTCTAATTTTCTGTGTATAATAAACAAAATGTATTATGGTTTTCAAAAAATTTAACATTGATAATAATGTTTCTTTTATATACAGTATTGTTCAAAATAATAGCAGTACAATGTGACTAACCAGAATAATCAAGGTTTTTCGTATATTTTTTTATTGCTACGTGGCAAACAAGTTACCAGTAGGTTCAGTAGATTCTCAGAAAACAAATGAGACCCAGCATTCATGATATGCACGCTCTTAAGGCTGTGCAATTGGGCAATTAGTTGAATTAGTTGAAAGGGGTGTGTTCAAAAAAATAGCAGTGTGGCATTCAATCACTGAGGTCATCAATTTTGTGAAGAAACAGGTGTGAATCAGGTGGCCCCTATTTAAGGATGAAGCCAACACTTGTTGAACATGCATTTGAAAGCTGAGGAAAATGGGTCGTTCAAGACATTGTTCAGAAGAACAGCGTACTTTGATTAAAAAGTTGATTAGAGAGGGGAAAACCTATAAAGAGGTGCAAAAAATGATAGGCTGTTCAGCTAAAATGATCTCCAATGCCTTAAAATGGAGAGCAAAACCAGAGAGACGTGGAAGAAAACGGAAGACAACCATCAAAATGGATAGAAGAATAACCAGAATGGCAAAGGCTCAGCCAATGATCACCTCCAGGATGATCAAAGACAGTCTGGAGTTACCTGTAAGTACTGTGACAGTTAGAAGACGTCTGTGTGAAGCTAATCTATTTTCAAGAATCCCCCGCAAAGTCCCTCTGTTAAAAAAAAGGCATGTGCAGAAGAGGTTACAATTTGCCAAAGAACACATCAACTGGCCTAAAGAGAAATGGAGGAACATTTTGTGGACTGATGAGAGTAAAATTGTTCTTTTTGGGTCCAAGGGCCACAGTACACAGTGAAGACAGTGAAGCATGGAGGTGCAAGCATCATGATATGGGCATGTTTCTCCTACTATGGTGTTGGGCCTATTTATCGCATACCAGGGATCATGGATCAGTTTGCATATGTTAAAATACTTGAAGAGGTCATGTTGCCCTATGCTGAAGAGGACATGCCCTTGAAATGGTTGTTTCAACAAGACAATGACCCAAAACACACTAGTAAACGGGCAAAGTCTTGGTTCCAAACCAACAAAATTAATGTTATGGAGTGGCCAGCCCAATCTCCAGACCTTAATCCAATTGAGAACTTGTGGGGTGATATCAAAAATGCTGTTTCTGAAGCAAAACCAAGAAATGTGAATGAATTGTGGAATGCTGTTAAAGAATCATGGAGTGGAATAACAGCTGAGAGGTGCCACAAGTTGGTTGACTCCATGCCACACAGATGTCAAGCAGTTTTAAAAAACTGTGGTCATACAACTAAATATTAGTTTAGTGATTCACAGGATTGCTAAATCCCAGAAAAAAATTTTTTTTTTACAAAATAGTTTTGAGTTTGTACAGTCAAAGGTAGACACTGCTATTTTTTTGAACACACCCCTTTCAACTAATTGCCCAATTGCACAGCCTTAAGAGCGTGCATATCATGAATGCTGGGTCTTGTTTGTTTTCTGAGAATCTACTGAACCTACTGGTAACTTGTTTGCCACGTAGCAATAAAAAATATACTAAAAACCTTGATTATTCTGGTTAGTCACATTGTACTGCTATTATTTTGAACAATACTGTATATATATATATATATAGAGAGAGAGAGAGAGAGTATATCTTATATTATATATAAATAGAGTAATGTCTGAGAGTAATGCAATTTCAATTCTCTGTATGTTTGTACTGTACATGTAGAAGAATTGACAATAAAGCAGACTTGACTTGACTTATGCAACAGCCTATTGTTTTGAAAATGATTATTGTTATATTTTTTCTTCTTGATAAGCTTTATCATTCACTTCTGTATCTTGTTGTTCTTTGATATCAAGATCCTCAAACCGTTTGACAGTTATTATGGGAAACTCACTCTCCTCCTCTCTCTCCATCTGCAGATGGTGCTGTACTTTGTAATGGATGTGTTGAGAGATCTTCCTGGTTTACCAGGACTGTTTGTCGCCTGTCTGTTTAGTGGAGCTCTCAGGTAACAACCAGATTTTGTGAGGACAGCTGCTCCTATTATAATTTATACGTTTTTTTTTTTTTAGATGTTGATACTGATCTTTAAATGGTGTCCAATTTATCTTACAGCACAATCTCATCTGCCTTCAACTCCCTAGCAACGGTCACCATGGAGGATCTGATCAAACCTCACGTACGACCCATGACGGAGGCCCGTGCCACCCTGTTATCAAAAATGTTGGGTAAGCTGTTTTACAATAACTGTCTGAAAGGCAGAGCGTATTATTTCACTCATTATTTTTCTATGAGTTGTTCATCTCTTCCTCATAGAATGAGTTTAGTACAAGATATTGTCCATACTAAGCTGAAAGTCAATCCTGGGATGATGGGGTAATTGTTTTGTCATTAAATTCCTCACAGCTCTTGCCTATGGTCTTGTGTGTCTGGCTATGGCATACATCGCCTCTTTAATGGGCTCCGTGCTGCAGGTGAGCTCCATGATTGTATTGTGTGGATATAATAATATAAGAAATGCAGATCAATTTTAAGTGTAATTTAGTGTTATGCATTCATAAAGTTAACAATAATCTATATATCTTTAACATCCTTAGGCAGCACTCAGTATATTTGGGATGGTGGGTGGACCTCTGCTTGGCCTTTTCTGTCTGGGGATGTTTTTCCCTTGGGCCAATTCCACTGTAAGTCAAACAAGCGAAGTATATACACAACTGTTCAAAAGATTGGGGTCGGTTTGATTTTTTATATCAATATAGAAGTCTTCACTTTTGATCAGTTTAATTCAATCGTATTATTATTTTAGTAATAAAATAAGTGGAATCTGTTTCATTTCATGGACTGTGTGTTTTTTCAGGGTGCTCTGGTTGGGCTGGCATCAGGGCTGGTCATGGCTTTCTGGATCGGTATCGGCAGCTTTGTTTCACGAATGTCTGCATCTGTACCACCGGTGATAAATACCACTGTCATACCTGATTTGGGAAACATGACAACAGCTGTGATGACGACACTCATCACATCTAAACCAAGGTCAGTTTTATTAATAAAGCAATGGTGCTCAAGAAATTCCTGTTCTAAAATGCTTGATTACATCAGACGAATCAGAAAGCAGTTATTTCAGCTTCTGTAGCAAATACTGCTTCGACTAATCTTAGCTAAATTACAGACCGAATTGGCTCATTTATTTTATGATCTTGTCTTCTCAGGCCTTCTGGAGTTCAGGCTTTGTACTCTCTATCATACATGTGGTACAGTGCTCATAATTCTGCCACAGTTGTTGTGGTGGGACTTCTGGTCAGCTTTCTTACAGGTAAAGTGTGTTTCCAAAATACATCAAACACTCAATCGTCTTACTGTATCATAGAGTCTTTAAAGCAGTTTAAAGTTTTGTTTTGCTGCTGATAAAGCTATACCTTTGTGAATATTTTGCATGTTGTCTATAAAGTTTTAAGTGTTAAAGATAAGGTTAGAATTTAATGGCCTAGTAAGATTACACAAAGAATTTACTGAAGTGTTTTCAAATTGAAGATCGCTAGGTGGTGCTACTGGATTAGCAAAATTTTCAGAGAAAAGGACAAAACAAAATGTCATTTGAAATAATAAAATGAATATGCATGAGTTACAGTATGGAAAAAAAGTGCTTTACAAATACATTAAAGTTGATACTTTCATATTACACTCTTACACTAATACAAAGTAAATATATTCAAGATAATATTTAAATGTATTTTCGCTTTAGTACAATTACATATACAAGTTAATCATTTAATTCTGAAAATGTTTTAAGAATATGTATTATTTAAAATTTGTTTTATTTATATACTGTACTATTATATATTTTTCTTACGTCACTTTTTTTTTTTAAACCTTTCTACGTAGCTTCAATTTTTATTTTAGTACATCACGGCAACATCTCTAATTTTGTAACTTTTGATCTAATAAGCATATTTGAAATTTAATTTAAATTTTACTTTATTGATTTAGTTGTAGTTACCAATAACAATGTTGATCATTAAGCTGCAACCACAAAGTTGTTGTGCTTCGTGTTCACTCAGGGCCCTGGAAAGAGAAAGATTTAAACCCAGGTACGATTTACCCTGTGCTTGGCAATCTGCTGTTCTTTCTGCCCCAACGCTACAGGGAGAAACTCTGCTGTGTTACTCCACTGGAAGACAATGTAAGTCAGTTAAATGCTACAAATCAAAATCCAGTTTCAAATACAACATTCCTTCTTCCAATATGAATGGTTGTATATGTATGTGCCTATGCTATAGTCCAAAGGCCCGGACCATCAGCATTACCAGATGGCCCAGAAAGAGAGCAATGGCGTTGCTTATACTAAAGAGGAAGACAAGCTCAGGGAAGAGGAAGGAGAAGGAGAAAAGATAACCGCCCAGCCTACTTGTAACCTTGCTCATACAGTGCAGGAAACAGCTTTGTGAAATCTCCCTCACAGCAACAAACCCAAAGGGTCTTAGTTTCCCACAGGCTCTGGGAAGAACAAAATCTCACAGTTTTCTCCTCTTAATAAGTTCATAAGTTGTGGGTTGTGCTGTGGTCCCTTTACAATATTGGTACGCTGTGCCCTCAACTGCCAGTGATTGAGGCGAGGGGTTGTCTTATTTATATGTGATACTTTATGATGTTTAGATCTTGAACAAATTGAGATGCGTTGAGCTGAAGCGACACAAGTGATCACCTATATCTTTTAGTTTACATGTCCTATATTGAATCTCAAGAACACTCGTTGAATATTGCTGGTTCGTTATAAACATACACACACAAATCAAAGAAATCATGCTGAACGTCAGGTTTAAGATGAATGGTTTTCACCAGAAAGACCACAGTTTGCACAAATCTGTAGTCATTTCATGTCAGTGCAATTCAAGTTTTGGGGTTTTTCTCTCCCAAAGATTTTGCTTCTTCCAAAGTTCACTACACTAGCATTTCCATTCTGTTTGCCTTGGACGCGCTATTATCAGTGTGTGTTACCTAAACTGAGTTCAAAGTTAACAGTGACTGAAGAATATTGCAAATTTAAATGTGGTAAACTTTTAGCTTAATATTCATGAAAAGCCCATCTGCAAGTGATAGATACAATGAATCTAATGCATGTTGAATCTAGTTTCCTCATTGAAGCCCATTGTTTGTGACAAGTGCCTCCTCATTTGAATGTATGATGTCGTTTTGTGAATGGATTGTGCCGCTTCATCATCTCATCCAAATGGAGCATGGGCCTGACCCTGATAGGACCATTTTTAAGTGTCTGGACACCTCACTATTGAATTCCCATGATGCTTTGAGTTGTAAGGGCCTGGCTAACTATACTTTAGCATCTCAAAAAAATAAGTTTTAAATTTGCCTGGATTTAATATTATTTTGGTATGGATGATTTTTTAGAAAACGGTCATGTTAGAACTGTTCTTCGTGATGTAGACAAGCTCTTTAAATGTTATAAGAGCCTATTCAAATGTTTGATCTTAGATATAGATGATACTCGTTATAGTATCAAGACTAACTATTCTAGAATTGAAACCTCAGTGCGAGTTACTGACCATAATTCTCAGTATTAGCATATGGATCGATTTGGTTGCACTCGTTTTCTTGTCATTTGATTTTTATTTTTTTTTATGCTATAGTGCCATTTTTTTTGCTTTGCTGTCTAGTCTAATTTTAGACCTCCGTCTAAGCCATACCATTTGTAGTTGCTGTAGGATTCCTAAGTCATTGTATTGTGCCTATGACTGGAATGAAAGCTTTCTTTAAACCGGTCACAATCTCACAAGCACAGGCAGTCAGTTATATATTCAGGTTATGCGCTCTGGGTCAACGGTTTGTGGAAGTCTCACATCTACTGGCGTTTCTTTTTTTGTTTTGTTTTTATTGTGGGTGTATCATCTTGGTCTGGCGACAGGTTTCAGTTTAACATTCATCTCCAAAGAATCATCCTATGTGGAAGCATGTTCATCACATATGGAGACACAATAAGTCGGTTCACACAGAATGCGCTTTTCCCTTCCAGTGTGGTGTTTTTAAAATTAGTTTCCAAAGTAAACGCACTGTTTGCGTACGTAACTCACTGCTTTTTCAGCATCGAACTCATGAGCGATGCGTTTTTACACTTTTACAATTAGTTAAAATTAAAGTGCTAAAATAAAAGCATTCACAAAAAATGTTAAAAGTTATTGCTATCGAATGATTAATCATGATTAATCGCATCCCCAGTAAGTTTTTGTTCACATAAAAATATATCCGTGTGTACTGCGTATATTTATAATGTATATATAAATGCAAATAGATGCATGTATATATTTAAGAAAAATATGTAGTTTATATATTAAATATATTTATATACATAAGTATACACAGTACGCAAACATATTATGTAAACAAAAACTTTTATTTTGGATGCAATTATACACGATTAATCGTTTAATGGCACTAGTTAAAATAAAGAGGCTTGAAACCCTGTGTTTTTCCCATTTTGGAGCTTGCTTTTTTAAACGCAAGAAAAACTGACATCTTTTTTTCGCTGTGCCATTTTTCACTTGTTCACTTTTCATTCAGTTTGATTTCATAATGCTCAATCTTTCTTTTTTAAGCGACATATGCAATGAACACCATATATTTAGGACACTTCATGTTAAATTGCCTTCAATTCCATTAATGTTGTTATTTTTGAACGCAAGTGCACATGCTGTATAAACAGCCCCAAGGGTTTTACTTTTAGTTGAGTGATGACTGCTCTACATTTCTTATGAGCTCCAGAAATGTATTCACAGCAATGAATTATGACATACATTTTTAACAGTATTAGATGCAAAATTAAACATTTGTTAGTTTGGGGATAGTAGTTGCTGTCAAACATCTCCTATGGAATAGATATGAATTTGATGTTCAGTCATTCTTTAACACACAATGACACAATTTTTTAATCCATCCAGTTCTGTATATTAGAATAATCACATTCTGGTGTGAAAATTTGAGCATTCCAATCAAAGGGCCCAATACAGATCATCTCTTTATTGTAAAATGCAAACATAGCTTGATTTCTCATAAGTTTGGTCATTCATTCACATTCATCGTGTAGAAGACATTTTGTTTTCCATAATTAGTGTCATAATGTATGTATGTGTAAGACTTGATCATGTAGAGTTGCCATCTGTCATACCTGAAATTACTTGAATTATGTGTGCACAATGGTTTAAAACACCCATATGTCTAGAACACTTGCATTTACAGACTGAATATTGCATCAGAATTGTTCCACTGATCATTTCTCTTTGTCCTGAGAATGTCTTAATTCTGAATGCATTTCCCCTGTGAGCGATCAAAGGAGGAATAAATCACAAGCACATTTTAAAACTGCCTACAACAGGACAAATTGTTAAGGCACAGGCAGGGATTGACCTATTATAAACTATGCTGTCCTACAATCTAAAACTGTGTAACCCTAAGAGAACTGACCTTGGGGGGCCTATGTGGACTCTACTGTGAGAATAGTTTTTTATGACATTTTTAAATACTCATTTTCTATGGAAAGCGCAACTCTTGTTAGTGCAAAATAAATATTTCAATACATAATATTTATGGTTGTATAAATATTATGAGAATATTTATTTTTTTATAGAAGTTTTCCTATTTTAATTTCCCAGATATGCATTCCAGAAAACCATAAGCAATGGAGTCTGACCAGCTTCATTGCTTTGGTCGTGCCTTCACTTAGCGTCTCTTTATTTGATTGGTCATGAAAGTTCACGCCAAGAACTTTCCATTATGTGGAAAAAGAGGAAATTGCATTGGCCAGCAGAGCATCTATAAGCGATGATACTTTTATTTATATAGATGAATGAAGAATAGAAGAACAGATATACTTAGCCACTCTAGTGGGCATTACTTTGAATCATGAACACTCATTTTTCCTCTTAATGAATTGTTTGTAATGAAAAAGTGGTATTAAATTTGTCTTGATAACAATAAAAATGTCTTCCTGACAGTCTTTTTTGATTTCAGTCTTTACTACGTTTTGCTATCATACAATAACTGCAATTAGAAAGCGCTTCGATAAAGTGTCGACTATCATTTCATACGGTTTAACATCAGCATTAAATTGATTCACGTGGTCCCATTCGGACAGCTCCATAAATAATCACTGTAAGTTAGCTCCTGTCGTTTTAATAGAATTATTTAAACGGCAATAAAACTAAGGCTCATAATAAAAATAAAATTGTGTTAATACATTTCTAGGATTAATAGGACTATTACATAAATTGAATGTAATGCAAATAGTTTCTGACACAGTTATGATTAGGATTAGTCATCTGTTATGGTCCAACAGTTGTTTTTTTTAACTTCATGTATCTCTGAATCTAAACACTGTGTTCCATTAGTCCCATGGATAAAAGGACATAGAACTGTTTATTTCTTCTTTCTCTTTTCCACAATCTTGACAAAGTTCTGAACATCCTCTGCCAATAACTGTGGCTCCTCCATAGCAGCAAAATGGCCCCCGCGAGCCATGAGAGTGTAAGTCTTCAGCTTATGGTATTTCTGTGTCACCCACAATTTAGGGGAATGCATCACCTCATTAGGGAAAGAGGCCACACCGGTCGGAACATAAACTGGAAGCCTATTGGGAAAAGAGAAACATGGCATACTAAATTGGTGATTTTTAACTTCTTGCAAAAAAAAAAAAAAAAAATTTGCCGACCTAAAGTATTACACATAGCCTAAATTTCTGTGCCCAAATGTCTCCAAATATTTTTGGGAACACAATATCGATGAGTTATTGAACAGAAAATACAATGGTAAATACTTTGCATGGGGCTGGTTCAGGCCTTTGCCGAAGTTCTCCTTGTAGAAACGCATGGAGGATATAATGCTCCTAGAGGTCCAGTAGATCATCACATTTGTCAGGAGATCATCAAGAGAATACTTCCTGTTGGGGAATTGACAAGACTATTTAACTGAACACACATTTCACCAGCCTATAATAAAGCTGAAGTCAAATATGACTACCTCTCCAGCCCACCATCCTCAAGGTTCTTAAACTCCGGTTCAGTCCAGGTTGAAAATTTCTCCAAAATGTAGGCAGCCAAACCAACGGGAGAGTCATTCAATCCACGGCCTGTGCAATACAGTCAAGCTTCAAATCAAAGTCTGTTGTTCAATAACACAGAATATATAATCCAATGGACCAGTGTCACAACACATTCATATTCAAGTCGATTTAAAGTTTAAATATGTCTCTCACCTGCAGTGTCAGGTTTAGTGGACTGTATGTGCATGTATCCAGTCTCCCTTAATGCGTCTACTAAAAGCTTTTCCTTGGTGGGGAAAAGGCGTTTAACATCATGCTCAGTGAAGCCAAAGAGTTTGGGGAATCGGCGACCAAAAATAATAGACAACATCATGAGGAGGCCTGCTTGTGCAGGGGGAGCAAAGTTAATGTGGAGGCCTTTCACAGCACTGAGGACAACAAAGATGAACAACAAAAATCAATTCTTGAAATCTTTCAAGTACTTGAAATGTTTATTATGGATTTCAATATGATGAAATACATGGGTTCTCAACCAGGAGGCCCCAATAACTCTTAATTTACTTCAATTTAGTTATATTAATACAAAATTTAAAAATTAACATTTTTGTCCATTTATTTTTTTATTATTAAATAACAGCTTTAACAAATGGCCTTCAAATCTTTAGTGCATTCAAGTCATGTTGAAAAAAAAAAGCACAAGCGTGAAAAAAAATGGGAAATGCAAGAAATGCAGTATCTGTATTGATGGTAAAATGTTAAAATATTTATGAAATGACAAATATATTGGCACTTGAATGCACCAGTTGTCTTGCACAAAGTAGGACCTTGGAGTCAAAAAAGTTGAGAACCAATATGACATGCTTTTATACATACTTGGGCTCCTGCTGGGCCATGTTAGTGGTAATAAGCGAGCCCCAGTCTCCTCCCTGAACATAGTAATGGTTGAAACCAAGCCTCTTCATCAGTTTATTAAATATGTGAGCTGCACATACAGTGTCAAAACCTGTGCAGAACACATGATTATACAAATAAAAATACTTATCTATGTGTGTTTGAAACAATAAAAATATCTGATCGGTAGTTTGCCCTTTACCTTTCTTATGTGGAGCCTCTGAGAAACCATAACCAGGTATTGAGGGACAAATGACTTCGAAGGTTATGTCATCAGGACTGGATGGCTCCGTAAGCAGGGGGATGATACCATAAAACTCATAGAAAGAGCCTGGCCATCCATGTACCATCATCAGAGGCACAGCACGGGTTCCCTCGGCCAGGTTCTTTGGTTTCACGTGGACATAGTGAATATCAATACCTTTTGTTATAGCGGACAAAACAACAAAGAACAAAAATGAAATCAGTTTTAAATGTCTGCAAAATACAAGCATCTTCTGGTGAAACATTTAGTTTTTGAAGGAACAGTTCACCCAAAAATAAAAATTTGCTGAAAAATTACTCAACCTCAGGTCATCCAAGATGTAGATGAGTCTGTTACATCATCAAACCAGATTTAGCAGAAATTTAGCACTACATCATTTCCGCAGTGAATGGGTGCCATCAAAATGAGAGCTGAAACATGACTCCAGTTGATCAATCTATGTCAGGAAGTGAAAATGTGTGTTTCTGAGAAATAAATTAATTAAGATGGTTTTTAACTTCAAACCATTGCTTCTGTCTAAAATATGAATCCTTTATCCATAATAATGCTTTCTTCAGTGAAAAAGTTGTCTTGTTTGAATCGGGGGAGAAATATGCACAGATCAAGCACTGTTTACAAGTAAAAACTGTTCAAAACCACTTTAAACAAATATGTTCGTGAATTTTGATGTAAGGGGACAACACGGCATTAACTTTTTTTCACTTAAGGAAACATTATTATTGATTATGGACTGGTATTTTGGACTGGGACTATGTATGGTTTAAAGTTAATAAATAAATAAATAAAATACAAAAACTTAATTATGGATTTGTTTCTCACAACCACACAGTACTTAAGATGTTCACAGATGGACTGGATTACGGTGATATTTTTATTAGCTGTTTGGACTCTCATTCTGACGGTACCCATTCACTGCAGAGGATCCTTTTATAAACAAGTGATGCATTACTGAATAGCTCCAAAACATTTCAACTGAAGAAACAAACTCACCTATATCTCAGATTCACTTTTCAGCTAATTTTCATTTTTGCATGAACCATTCCTTTAAGGTGCATTTACCATTGCTCTGTGAGATTTTGCATGATGTACATGAAATCTGCATGAAAGTTTACAAACCTAAGCTAATTTGACAACACCTTTACTATAGCTGTGTAGTGGTTAGGCCTCACCTTCGATTTTGGTCTTGAAATGAGGGTATTTGTTCAGTTTATCCACTTGTTTCCTCCAGTTAAAATCATTTCTCCAATACGACACAACCTTCTCAAGGTATCTGGAGTTAAAGCCATAGTTAAACTGACTGTCTTCAAGAGAAGGAAAGGAACGGGTCTGATCTAGCCTGTGGTGCAGATCCTAAGGAACATAAAAGAGCTGTTGCTACAGACTAAATACACACCAGAACGTATTTCCAGTGAAACGACTATATGAAATTTTATTTGAATGTTCAGATCAGGATTTACCTCAATCTCTTCTGAAGTTGTCTCAACTTTAAAAGGACGGACACTGTCATCCTCAGGTCCTTGGGGACAAGCTCCCACACCCCACCATCCATCCTGAGCTTTCAGGACCCTCTTTCTCTTCTTCAGGAATACCAGAGCTACCACCGCTCCAAGCCCCAACGCCACCGCCAACTCTTTGTACATGGTTCAGGGCCCTGGAATGGAGCAAATAACATTTTTATGTCCTCGAAGTAAACTGAAGTGGGAGAAATGCCAATAGTTAGCTCATGGATAACTCCTTGCAGAGATTGAACCTGCAAACTTTCATAAAACCTCTAGGACTTAGCAAGGTGCTTTAAATATATGCATGCAAGAAAATGGAGCAAAGGTTTATTGTTGCACAACATTCCCAACAATGGGATTAGGATGGACAAAGCTCTGTGGTTACAACATTTGGGGCAAAATGCATGACAAAGCTCTTCTCTGTCTAACTACCAATGCACAGTAAATACCCAGTAAACAGGAATGTCAGAATGTGGGCTGTTCTTCTAATTATTAATTATTCTCAAAAATATCAGACATAACCTCTTCTGACGTATTACTTTCTGTACAAACAAATTATATACAGATTTGAATCTAAGAGGCTAAATAAATTCTGTGGATATCTAGTAAGAGACTGAGCAACTCTTTTGCAGTCTTTTTCTTGTCGGTGAGCTACCAAGTCGCTAACATAACCCACACAGAAACTTAGCATTGCACGAGAAAGTTACATAAGTGATTTGAAATTCATAAATATAACGTTACATGTAAAGATCGAGTTATATCAACAACCTAATTATATGCTGTTGCTTTAGATTAATATTAACAAACTAGCTACATTTACCAAATTGGTCGTGATTACAATCACCAGAAATGCAGCACACTCACCTCAATAAGCAGCAATGTAATTCTGCGATCGTTCAGCACCAAGACCCTAAGCTCAGTGCACCACGGGAAATGTAGTCACTTTGTAGTCACAATGCAATCAGGCGCTGAGCACGCTACTTTTCAATAAGAGAACACATACCGGTAATTCTGTTATGTAAAATTTTTTTTTTCTCTCTCGGATAAGTGTCGTGGCTTTATTGTAGTGCCAAATAAATACACATAAAACAAATGTTTTTACATTACACAATGTTGCACTGTGATTGTAGTTAGGCAATAACCTTTTTCTTCTGAACGTTCTAGAAGTCTTTAAAGATTAAACAAAATAAAACGTTTTAAAAGTAATTTGTGGAAGAGTATTATGCTCTGCTTAAGGTAAAAAACTGAATAGGTGCGGTAGAGCAATTTTACAGCTGATTGAAGCTGGTTGGGTTGTCTGAGGCAAGACACACATGTCTGTCTCTTATTAAACTAACATGTTGCCGCTTTAAATCCTGACAATCTTACTGTTTGGGATTAGGGTTTGTAAGCTGAAACATGACAGAGAAAGCTACTGATAGTTTACCCTAAGCAGATAGACCAGATTTTCTGTTAAAAGTATATTGTATCTATCATCCATCACAAAAGTTTCAGTAAATAAAAAACCGAAGCAATTAAATCGTTCAAAAACTACAATGGAGAAAATTAGCTGGTAAATTATATAACAAATAAAACTACTCCTTCACTCCACAACTGCTTTCTATCTTGTGTTTCAGACAGAAGTGTAGTCAAAACTCAAATGAAAAAAAAAAAAACGTCTATTTGAATGACATTTAAAGGCACTCATTAAATGTTTTACAGAGAGTAATACTTGAGAAGAAAGTTGAGAAAAAAAAAATAGACATTTATTAAGGTTCACTGTACATCATGAATAGACATACAAACTTCAGAACTGAAATTTTACTGTAATCTAAGAAATTAAGAAGGTCCTGCTTCAAAAAAATATTTTTATTTTTATTTTTGATGCAGTTAAAACTTATTTTCTCCAAACATTAAGTAATAGACCAAATGAAAACAGCGGTATAATCACTACAACGTTGTCTGTCCTCCAAACAGGGCCACAAAAACCGGCCTCTTGTAGGATGCTCTTGCGGTTTGCTCTCCAAACAAGCATAATATGAACATCCTCAGTATTAGTCAATAAACATCCCCCAAACTTCATCTCCAACCTCCTGTGGTTCTTTCTCTCTTCATTGTCAGTCGGACTGAGTAACAAACAACTGTCCATGCAATCCCAACGGTTCATTTGATTCACTCAGTCCGTCTCCATGGCTCCACTGTGGGACTCTTTGGAGACCATTAATCTCATCAGTTTCCCATGCAGTTTCTCAATCTTCTTTACATCTTGAGCCTGGTCAGTTTTGTACTGCAGACACTGAAAGAAAACATATAGTGAATATAACAACTTCTACACAAGACCACAAACAAAGCAGTCTACTTAAAAGGCTCAAAACTTACCACAGAATCATCTGTGACTTTCATACAGATATTTCCATCACAGTGTCGATATTTCAGAACCACTCTGACCTGAATAAACAACATTCACAAAACAGTTACAGTGCATCAGCACGTTTCAGGCTTGAATTCTGCAGCCATTCTCTGCTTGACACTTTAATTTAGGGGCACATATACACGATGCTTCTACGACACACCGATCACATTTCAACAGTACTAATAAGTTGCTCTTTGACTAAAATATGTGAACATGAGCTGTGCTTGTAGCCTGTAACTAAGAGGTTGTTAATTAATTACCTTCATCGGATCTGTCAAATAAAGTTTTTCTGCAGCTCGCGCAAACTCTTCCCACGTCTGATAATAAGGCATGATGTAATAAACTAAATATAGGGAATGTTATTAAATATTTTAGCGGCGAGGCAAAATACAGCTGTTTGAAGCAAAACCCAGGTGGCATAAAATATGGCCACCTTTAGTCGTTGAAAACGCACGTTGATTGGTCAGCAGCTGAACGCGCCAATAGAAAACGTGCACACTGATGCGTACATAACACGTAGGGTACTTGTTGGAATTGAGGGTCGCGATTGGTTTATTATAGGAATAGAATGCGCGAGTGACGTAAAACCAAGGGGCAAGGAACTCGACCGGAAGTTGAAGTCGGGTGGGGGCTGCCATCTTTTAGCAGAACTTCACTTGCGTTAGCATTCCCATTGACTCCCATTCATTTTGGCGTCACTTTGACAGCGAATAACTTTACATCTGAGGCGTTTAAAGACTCTGTTTGTCCATTATTTATTTCTAAAGATACACGACAATGTATAAAGGGCTCCATTACCCTCTATGTTACATTATGGCCCCGTATAAACAGTTTTTGTAAAAAATAGGCTAACGATTGCGTCATAACCACTCGGCTCGCTGTCGCATTACCGTACAGACAGGAGGAGAAGCTCGCAGGCAATTAACTTAATATGGCGTACTGGCGTTACATTTTAAAATACTATACAAAATAATCAATCAGAATACTTACTCCTGCTCACTCACGACAAAGAACTCCCCGCTCAAGCTCGCCGTCTCTGCAAGATTAACGATGGCAGTTTGCACGCACAGCCACTAGAAGATTTACATCTGGGCAGACAGGTTGCTGACGTCGTCAAGCTTCGTTTGAGTCTGCGCGTCAGAAACGGAAGTGCTAAAAAACGCTAAAACTGGGCTTCATTTGTCTCAATTGAGTTCCAATGGGGTCGCTGTGTCCATTTCTTTTACTGTCTATGCGTAAAACAAGTGGAAAGAGGGGCGGAGCTTAGTGGCCGCGTTGTCATGTGGTACTTGATACATTTTACAGCGCAGGTCAGGCTGGGCCAATCATCGTTATTTGTGATGACTGTATTTAAAATAATTTTGTAGTTCTTGCTAAATCGGAGTTCAATAGTTATTCTAGTTACATATCCATTAAAATAACAGCTTTTAAAAAACGATTACACGTTCTAGTTACACATGAGTCCTAGTAGGACTCAAAACGTCCTGCGATTTGAACGCGGCTCAGAAGATCATTTCTGGGGGCTTTTTGAGCCCCAGAGCGCTCCCTGCTGGTACACAACGTCCTATCCAAATACTCCCTACTTTCCCGTAAATATCCATTGAAAGGCTGTTAAAGTGACGTGTAGTCTAGAGTCCTAGAAGAGGAATAAATGAGAACTGTTTTACAGTATATTATTTGTCTTTGAGAACGATCGTAATTGTCTTGAAAAACAATATATGTGCAGATTGATGTGTTTTTTTTTAACGTCATAAGACTTTTAAAAGATGTACATTGCACATATAATTCATTATTGAAGTATTGTATTAACCTCTAAATATTGTCTGAAAAGCAACGATATGATACACAGAAAGAAAAACGAGAATATTGATTTGTTCAAATAAGCCTGCACACTAAACTCTGTAAAAGTGCACCAGTAGATGGCAGTGTATATCTTTTAAAAGTTGCATTACACACAACTTTGAATTTGTATTCCAAATTTATCCCTTTTATTTTGCCTTCAGTCATATACCCAAACCACATATTTATTCCCATGTAAGTACCACAGTTCAGAATCGGAGATGCACGAGTGACAGTGGTAGTTGATCTATCTAGTAAGTGAGATACGTGGATTTAACCCTGCTCAAGTCACACGGTTTGAGCACTTGTGATGAACCATCAGATCCATTACCTCTGTCATCAATGCGAGCACACTATTGGTTGCCTTTATGAACAGGTGACAGCAGACAGATCATAGTCAGATGACATACCCATGTCAAGCATTTTAAAATGGTGAAGGCTTGAATAAATATTATCAAATATAGTCTTTAATTATTTAGCTGGAAAGACGACATTGGCATTTATATATGTTACTTTTTAATTAATATTGTCTTAATTGATTAATTTCCGTTTTTTTTATCAAGAATTTGTGTATTCTTGTACAAATATTATATAGCTAAAAAATATATATGGGGGCGTGGCCTGTGCGTCTGTTGCGTGGTGACGTAGCCCAGTAAAGCTCTGCGTCGCTGCTGTGGCTGTAGAAGGGGATCCCAGTGGCACGTTGCCGCTATTAGAAGATCAGGCGCTTGCAAGACCAAACAGAGAATTATATTCTCACTTACATTTTTTTTGCGCTGCAGCATCCACAAAAGGGGTGCAATGTGGTAGATCATGTAGACCGAGTTCTTTTTTTAATTTACTTTAGTTTTTATTTTTTTACTTTGCGGGATAAAAACTATATCTTGTCCTGCGGCATTTCATTCATATCTTTTGTGATCAAGTGCGAACTTTGTAAACTCTCTGAAATTATATAACGCCGAACATATAGCGCAGAAATCACCATGAGGTAAGAACATTTTTTGTTTAATTTCAACCCAGAGCGAATCAAGATCACGATACATTGAGAGAGAGCTGAACATTTTGTACGTGCTATTTGCTATACGCGTTATCTTATAAATAATTCATAAACAAATAGTTGTTTTAAATGAATTCGATTCACTATGTGGATTGTCGTTGCATTAGTCTCTTAATTGATAGTATTGTTATAATTAATCTCTCAAATTTTCACTGCTAAATTGACCAATTAGTAAAATCAGGTTAAGCTCTGCTTCATACTTCACATCGGGTACGAGGAAAAGACGTGCATACACTTGCGTGCATTTCAGTTTAGAACAATCCTGTAAATAGACAAGTTTTGCTCTGCACTAAACTATAGAAATCCTGTTTGTTTAGGATTCATTATATAAGCGTATTCATGTGACACTTTTGTTCATGTTACAAAGAAAAGAAACATAAGTGTTTTAACACATTGGGTTCATTTCATATGATGATGCCATTTTAGTCTTTCCTCCTTTTATTATATTGAAATATATATATATATATATATATATATATATATTTCGTGTCTGTTGGCTTTCATTTTTTTATACACTAATATGCACTAGACTCTTTGTTAATAACTGGTTGATTCAATATTGGATTCATTGCATCACATTGTAGGCATGTTTCAAGTGTCTGGTGATCTTGTGAGAGCATGTGTTAAAATGTTCAAGCCTTGCTTTGATGATCAGAATCACAAAGTACTTCCTCCCACACTCCTGCTGAAGACACATGAAGAACAAGCCAGCTGTTCATCAGAAACGAGCTGCCCTTAAAGCGGAGTTCGGATGATGTGATGTAACCTTCCCCTTAGGTTTAGATGAATCTCTTCTGTATTATTTGTCCTGTCTTCCCACGAACTGTGGCGTTGCATAGTAAAGCACCTCAGATGTATGTGGGTTGCTTCTTGTGTCAAAAACAGGATTGTCTCTCGCTCAGGAGGGCGATTGAGCGGAGGCGAATGTTCATGTTTGTTAGCCATAACAGGTGTGGTTTGTGTGTTTTTAGACCCAGGCTGTTCCCCCTTACTTTTCACGAGCATGTGTTGGGAAGTGTCGAGCTTTTAATTGTGTGACACGACCATAGGTTTATTATGTGTGTGAGGAAGGAACCTGATATAATCAATCTTTCTGTGAATCAAATCCATTGATTAGCTTTTTTAGATTTGTTTTTTTTTCACTAACAATCAAAAGTTTGGACACTTTTTGTGGTCTTAAAAAAAGTGCTTAACCCTGCATTACCTTACAAAAATATTATTCATGTAGTTTTTAGCTTATGACCATCATAAGAACTTCATCAGTGCTGTTAAAAAGCATAATTTCTATTTTGTTGTTTAATAGTTGACTTTACTCTTTTCCTTAAATGTGGAAAAAGTGGTAGTAAAGAATGAGTATGTCCAGACTTGTGGCTGGTAATTTATGTTTGAGGCTAGTAACTAAGTTTAACCAACCCCCTGAAAGACTTGTTCCAAGATTTCCAAAGTTCCACGAAGTCCAAGTTAGTAACACTGCTGTCTGGTTCATAGATCATGAAAATAGCCACGTACTTGAATAATGTGGGTCATGTGTTTTCATTATAGTGCATGTTAACTGAAGTCTATCAGAATCAACTCAACTTTTGTCTTGAGCACTTTTGTATCTTTTCAGACAGTTTAGGAAAATCCAAATCAGGCTGTTCTGATCTTTATGCCCCATCAGGGCTTTGTAGAGGTGAAAGTGTCTTTATGAATTCATTAGTATGCTCCTGCTGTAACTATATACCATTAGAAAGGACTCAAGCCCCTTCAGAATATTCATGCCTAATCAGAACAGAATAATACGCGAGCACAATCATTTTGAAGGGGCCATTTAAAATTTTCTCTTCCTTTTCTTCTTATGTAATTACTCTCTTTGGTGGAGATTGGGGTGGTGGTGCAGATGAGGTAGACGCACTATCTCTCTATTACACCCTGTCACCCATTAGATTTTCCATTTCATCTCTCATTTAGATACAGAGCTCTCTATAAAAGTTCTTTATCTTTGACGTCAGTGGCTCAGACTCATCCTGTTGCACTCCTCACTTACCACAGACCCCAAGTTGTTTCTAGAGGGATTTAGATAAAGCAAAAGCAATCAAGAATGCATTTAATCATACTGGATTACCACTGATTTGTATTTTGTTTAAAGCGAGTTTATAATGTCATTGAATATCAATGCTTGGCTTGACATCATTTTCTTACCGTAATGGACTAAGTTTCATTACATGCAATGTTGCACACACAAAGTATGTATATTATTGCAATATACTTGCTTAGATTGTTTCTGTAATGCTGCATAGATTGATTTGAACAGTGTAGCTGAATTCAGTCGTCCTGTTGATTCTCAAGAAATGCCTCTCAAATGGAACATGAACTTACCGTTTCCATTATTATTCAGGTAACAGTGATGGCACATTTGCAACCAATATTATAAAAAAAAGATGACAGTATAATTTCCCCCAACGCTCATTGTTAGTTAATGAGACATTGAAGCACGATTTTAAGCCCACAGTCACTTAGAAATTTTAAGGGCTATAGCAGACGAAGCTTGCTTTTCAGTAGACGGATGAGCAACGAATAAGTGGGTATATTATTATTGTCTTGGTTTGATCTGCATTATAGGAATAATATTTTGGTTCTAGCCTAGTTCCGTCTCCATCATAGATATCTTTTGGATAGTCTGTTGCTATCAGACAGAACTAGTCATAAAATGATGGTGACCCCGTCCTTGAGTTTAGAGGAAGAAATGCCTGTTAGCTCCAGATCTGCATGTGATTGTGAAATCTTGCAATCTGTTATGGCTTTGTAGGTCCCTTATGAACAAATCGCTCAATGCTGCATTTGAGTAGTCTTCACAAATCCTTTATCATTGCTGCTTTTCTAAATTCAGTCACTTTGGGAGTTCATTTATTTTTTGCTATCACACCTGCTATCATGGCTCTCTGCAGCTTGAATTTTCAGTGAAAAGATTCAGTGGCAATCATCAAGTTGAGCGATTCTGATTACCTCTTCTGTCCGCACCGTCTCCCAGATGCTTTATGGCCACTTTAAGGCCGATAAGCCTTCCAGAGTGTTTAAAATAGGCTTGATAGTGTCTCAGATACACTACAGTTCCTGTTGCGTTTGCATAAGGCCTTGTTGTCAGGTAGCGGAGCACAGCACTGTTTTCTATCTAAGTCCTGTTTCATATTGCTAATGCATTCGGTGCATAAGTGAAGTAAAAATAATGCAATTTCTAGGTAACTAAAGTGTTTTTGTCTTTCTTACTGCAATAAATGAATAATTTAATCTCAACTTGGCAGTTGAGAATCATTACAAACTTGATTGTCGTAAAGTGCAAAATCTAAACTGCATAAATTGTTTGATTTGTTGAAATGTTGCAAAACCTGATACCAGTAATCGAATTAAAAAACAAAACAATAATTGGCTTTGTTTCTGCATGACTGCATTACATTTCTCTTAGTGTTTTCTGCTAAGTTTAGAACAGAAAGCATGGTAAAAACAAGATCAAGACTGAAACTCTTCTTGCACAGTGCTTGTGTGGTCAGTGTGGACTGTAATACCTGTTAACATGGGCACCAAAATAAATATGTGCTGCTTCTGCGTGTGGCGTGTACCCAAATGTACCCTCTTCACTATGCTGCTGACTGACTCTGCATCTAGTGTTGAGAGGTAGCACGAACCATCTATCTACCATATGTTTAGTTTTAATTGGGTTTATTTTGCTTACTTTGTTTCCTTACAGTTCTTTCTTTGTCTTGTGCTCACAGTAAGCACCTGTTCATAATCCAATGTAAGCAGCGACCACTGAGCTATTATTTAGGATTTTTCATTGGAAAAAGGCTTTAGCTTTTTGTCCATGGCACTCTTGAGTCTGGCCATACCAACCAATTTTCTTCAGTATTTATAATGCCTTAGATGGCTTCATCGTAATCAATACATGTCATCAAGTGATTAAGAATGATTTTCTACTCTGTCTAGATGCTATTTACACATCTCAGAAAGGCTAATAGTGATCTATCTTTAGACTGAAAGACACGTTGTCTCTTTTCCCCTAGAGGAAATGCATCATTTAACCATTGCATTATTTCCCCTTTAACTAGCTGCATATGCTACGCCAACCACAATTTATTCTCTTAATGTGGACTGGTCATGAATGTGCTTTTTTTTTTTTTTCTGGGCACCCTTTTTTTTCTAAATTAACTTTTATATTCTAGAGGAATAAGTCTAATTTTAGTGCATCGCTTTTGTTTGATGCATTTCAACCGATCCAATTAAAGTTCCAATTAAACTAAACTGAAAACTACTTATGGTTACTGACACATGACCGGTGCTTCTATCTCATGATCATGGAAATTGGCTATTATCAGTTTTACATGTGCCAAGTCTGTTGGATTGATTAACAAGAAAATATCAGAAGCATGTTGGGAAGGCATAACCAGTTGGTTAGCATTTCTTATTCGTGATCCCTTTCTCCAAACATTATGCAGTATGCATCGATGCCTTGGGGCCCTACTGTACTTCCTATGAATGGAACAATGCTACAGTTTTCCACCTTTTGGTGTTTAAATTGCAATCAATCAGCACTATTAATCAACAGCTCTGGCTGGAAAATTTATGCTGGGCCTATTGAGGTTTTTGACTTTAGGCAATGAAATGACGTGTTAAAAAATGGGACTAAAAAGCCTCCCAAACCTCAACCATTAATATCATGAAGTTCTCACCTTCACTTAACTGTACTCTAGGAAAACATGGACAGACTTGAAGTAGCAGCACCAGCATCTAACGAAGACTGTTGGCACTCAACCGAGCCCCTTGAGGAACCAGGTCTTTCGATTTGGACGCCTTCATGACTGGAGAGCGCGTGGTGCTCATCACGCTCTGTGGCCTTCTGGCTGCATCTCAACCTGCATCTACAACCTGCTTGCATTTTTCTAACAATTCTCCTCTTAGTGAAGCTGACCAACAAGAATCCCCAATGTCTGCATTCCGTTCAAAGTCTTAAGACCTTTTCGCTTTGAACAGATAACAGCATCTGAAGCAAAGATAAGATGTTTTGTGTGTGTGGGTGCGTTCGGTTTAGAAATCTGGCCAGGATCCCTCATCTTGTTTTCAAGATGGCATGCTACGCAGCACAACAGCAAGCGACGGATTAGTTACTGTCGTCCAACGGCCTCCTTTCTACCCCCGTCCCTCTGTGTTTGTGGAGCTGTTCCAGTAACTTGAACTGCTGTTCGGCAGGCACTCTACCTTTAGGCTGCTGTCGCAATAAAAAGACACTTTTCCGATGTGAAATTTGGGTTTGTAAGAAGCTTAAGGGGCAGCGTGTGGTGCTTGCACTTCGGCGTGCGGAGGAGGACATGGATGATTACTCTAATGTGTAGAGTGTTGAAACAGCTGTGAATGTTATCACAACATAGAATTCTGATGAGTTTGCACGGTTGTATAGCTATCTCAAAAAAGACTTGGATAAGGACCAGTCTTTATCAGCAAAATAATCCTTGCTATAACATCACGTTTTTTTTTCAAATCCTCAGTATTAAACATCAGCACTTTTTACATGGCTCTTTAGAGTTCTTGAATCTGATTGGTCAGTGCTGGTGGCATTTGACAGTCAGATGTTTCCTAATACTCCCAAACATCCATGGCAATAGCTTATATAACTGAAATCAATATAATCAAAATCAATGGTACTTTTACGTCTTTCATATCACACCAAAGCCTCACTTCTCATTTCCCACAACCTCTACTGACACCATCTTGTGCCTGAATGATCAGTTATGGTGTAAATAATCTTAGGGGACTTTAGAATTAATATAACTGATTATGTTCACCTTGAGTTGCTAACCCAAGCTGGTTTTCTTCAGAAAATGAAAAAAATCTAGTTACCACACGATATCCAACTAGGATGCTTTGGCAGAATTGAATGAATTTGGAATTTGTTGATGCACCGATGTGTTTTAATATAAACAAAAGAATGCAAAGCTGCACGATTGATAGAGGCTTTGAAGGTTGAGAGGCAATCGGTCCGCATTCCTTTTCGCCAGGCCCCCGGCCCCGATGCCCTACACAATGTAGTGCCCTGCTATTGTGAATAAAACATCTCCCTTTTGTGTGTGCAACAATAGAGCTCGACCCTGAAACTGGATTGTTGGACACTGGCTGTAAAACCTTCTCTGGCTTTTGTGGGCGTTTAACAAAACAGTCCTGAGCCAACTTCTGGATTCTGAAGAGTGTTTATCAAAAACAGTAAAAACTGCCCAAAAGTTTGGCCAAATCTGGGGATGAGATACTGTTATACCCCACTTTGGGACTTGGCAAAAATTGCCTACTTGAACAAGCACCAGTCCTCTTTCTTTATGCATAGTCGACTCTAATACTTGCTTTTTTCTATGCACTTTTCTCATATTTGAAGGCTTCATTAATGTCAGCTTGTCTCTCATAAAGTGTTTCTTTAATCATTCTTTGCTGCCTTTTATCAATATCAGATTGAATGTTAAGGATACATCTGCGTTCCCTATTTAATATGGCACTGCTAAGAAGCTTCACATGATCTTTCAGCTTGAATGCCATGCAGCGGCTCTGTGTCATGTGCTGCTAAAAGATCTGTAAGCACAGCCCTAATCCAGCTGCATGAATGAACCCAGCATTGCGTCTGCCTTCTGCCCACCTCAAGCTGTGCCATTCACAGCACACAAGCCAAGAGAACATCCCTGAAACAAAAAACAGCATCACCAATGTCCTAATCTGAATCACTGTGCTAATGGCACTGCCTGCTTATGCAAGCAATGGTTCAAAATCTATTGTTTTCAATGAAGGTTGGATCATCTTCAAGGTGCCACAAACTCAAAAGTGGGATGGCTGATATGCCATGAGATTTGTGAGGTTTTTGTGGGGGGAGTTATCTTTGGAATGATTGTCTTTTGTTATTGGTGTTTCTCAGTGTGTATGTTATCACTGTGAAATTGACTAGAAGGTTTGACCTTTATTATACGAGATCTCTCTTTCCATGATACTTAAACCTTTATCTTCAGGAATGACTTGTTTTTGCTGTGCTCCAGTATTGTAACTCGAGATTTTTTTCCATTTCAGCACAAAATAGCTGTTGCAAGGACATTGTGTATTATGAAATGTTGGTTCCACTTGAAGCTGCCATCAGTTCATCTCTGAATGTGCTTTAAACCGTGACCTCCTTGTCAGCTCTGTTAAAATATCTAAACATTGTTAAACCGAGAAAAATCTACTGGAAGCAAAACTGTTAAGATATTGATTCTTGTTTTCAGAGAATGTATATGAAGTATTTTTCTCTGTATTGTTTATTACAATTTGATACTTGGGAAAGACAATGCTTCTGAAAATAAGTTTCACTTTATCCAGTTTTGTTTAAAAATAATTTTCTAATGGACCAAAAAAGAAAAATCTGATTAAGAAAATCAAGATTACATTTTTTTTTTAATTCATTGTTCATTACTACAGCCATTTCTTGCCCAAAAATCTGATGCCCTTTCCTCCCAACTGTTTTTTTCTTTTGTGCATGCTGGATATATTTTAGTGAAGTGTAATTTTTAGTACATCAGCTAAATGTGTATCATTATTGTCTCTGAATTGTTTATGTAAGTTTCAGCATGAGGAATAGAACAGCCAGTAACTTTTGTTGATCTTTCTGAGGACTAGCTTTAGTGTAGATCTTTAACAGTAAGTGTGGAGAATTTCTGTTGGCACCATTTAATTCTCTACATCAGTACTCATACAATGTCCTGTGGTTGACTAGTGGGCAGAAAGAAGCACATGTCAGCCCTGGGCTCAAAGACCCTTATTGCAACAGATGTTGTGACTTAAATGCAAGGCTTTGCAGAGGTTGGTGGAGTAGTGTTTGTGTCTTTTAATGTAAAGTATAGAGAATACAAGTGCAGTCCTTTTTTATTTTTCTTCGGGATATTTTTTGGGAGGGTTATCTAGTTTTGTAATTGACTTCCCTGGTCCATGTTTTTTCATCTTCTCTTTGGGATTCAATATAACGGCCGTTCTTTCATTCATGCAAAGTCCTCACCCTTTTTTCTAACCCCTTTTGCCCCTGTTGGTCTATGGTTGGGAATCTCTCAGTGTGCTTGTACTGAACAGGTGGTCTCTATGTTGACCCATCTGTCCGAGAGAGAGCAGCTGTCATCTTTATTACCTCTGAGTGTTTTTCTTCTTGCTGTTTTCCTGTAGTCTGTGGGTTATGTTACACTACTTCTGGTACTGGGATCTCTGAACTCTTTATTTATTGTTCCAGGATTAGTGTCACATACTCTCTACCTGTGTTATCTACTACTTCTAACAGAGGGCCATGTTTACATATTCTTCATGTTTGTTGTCAAGAAAGAAAAACAAAAAACTGCTTTAAGAGATTTTTTTTCTTTTTGAATTTTCTGCAGTTCCATTACTATAATGAAAAAATAAATAAATATATGTGAGTGTGTACGTGGTATTAGGGATGTTCATTACAAAAAAAAAAAAAAAAAAAATATATATATATATATATATAGGGCTGCACGATATTGGGAAAAAATGACATTGCGATATTTTATTTTTCTGCGATTTTATATATTGCGATATGAAATCTAATAAAAAAAATTCTTACAAACAAAAATGGGGTGAGCACACTTACATTCTCATTTTAAATTATTTAAAACATCGGCACCATCATCTCAATTGATTAATATGGGCGAGGGAGAGAGAGCAAGACAGCGCTCGTGTTGTTTGAAGACTGTGAGCGTGCGGCCAGGGTGGTCGTGGTCGCATTAGAAGATAATGAAGGGAGACTTGCAAAACGGACATAGTGTTTTCATATGGATTACTTTCTCACAGATTATTTGTTTTCGGCGGCACTTGTTTAGTTTAAAAGTAGACATGTCAGGCTTTCTATAGATATCTCTCAAATGCAAATGTATTCTCTGCCAGTTTTATTTCTTTAAATTGGTTACCAACAATTGGTGCGTTGCCATTACAGATTTGCGCAAACCTTTGGTAATGCTTTATAAATGTTGATTAATGACGGCATTTCCATTAACCGATGTTATGCAACAAAAAAAAAAAACATTCTCTCTCACAAGAAGTCATGGCAATGGAATTTGGTGGGATTTCGAAGGATTCTGGCTATATTTAATAGGAAGTGTTACAAGTGTATGCCTTCAACTTAACAAAAGCAGCACGGCGCAGCTCATATAAACACAAGCATTGACTACAGTTGCCAAGATCAACTCCGGTGGCCGTATCAGAGCCACGCAGATATGTGCAGTGTAAATTGTCTAAGCATTAATGGCAGGGAAAGCCCCTTACACTTGAGCTCGGCCACATTTGAAGTCTTTCTTGGAGGTTATAGTACATTGAAGAATAATCATATGACATTTTACATATGCCATGTCACCTGTAAAAAAAAAAAAAAAAAGTTTCAATTGCAGTTTTGCGAAATAATTCCTTTTTTGAATTACCCAAAAACCCACCTCATGTGAGCATGAACACTTTTTTTTGCTAAATATAGGAGCTTTTGCGAAATTTACGCATTTCCATTAGACTTATATTCTATTCACAATTTGAGTTTGCTCAATTTTAAGGGTGATGGAAATGCTATTGACGTGCCAGAATTGAAGGTTGTAAAACAGCTGAAAATGTTTCAGCTGTCTTTTTTCTGTCTGTCTTTGTGTCAATCCCAAATACACTTGCAGCAGTGGGTGAAACAGGTGAGCCTCAGTCAACATCAGACAACCGGTCCTTGCCTTTCATTAGGCATCAACAGCAGAACCTTCTCATAACTGTTAGCCCTATCAGAGAGGGTTAATAAAGACTAACAGGGTGTCATGGACAGATGCATAGAATGATCCAGAGCACCAGTATGTGCTAGTTGTTGTTTGTCAGGTGGCCAGTATTCTGTCTTCATGATGCATTTGCTTGGACATGATCAGATTGGTTCAATTAAATCAATTACAACTGCCATCACACAGCTATATATGTGTGCTGCTGGTCCTCTGGGGCTGTTTAGAGGACAGTGCAGTTTCTCTGCTCCTGTTGGCCAATGGCAGCACATTAAAAATTTGGTGTAGTTTCATTGCGGCATCCAGCCTGACTGTGTCGCACTGTCAGAATATTAACCAGCACTCCTACTTCTCCTTCCCTTCTTTTCTTCACAAGCACCCCATCCTCCCACCGGCCATGTGCTGAAAGGGCCTCTAGAGTGTTTTTGTGGCACGTGGCCAGCCCTGGAGTGAATATGTGAAGAATTTCTCTGCTTCTCTCTCTTTTTTTTTTATTTGATCAGTGTTCTCTCGCCTGTCCGCGAGGGAATATGGTGCTCGGCGCAGAGCGAAGGAAGAGCTCTAGACCCAGAGCTAAGCAGCTCGTAATTAATAGAAGTTATGATTTAAGAGAAATGAGACCGTGAAAGGGTTCCTCACGTGGTCTTGACACGTTCTGCTAATCAAAGGCGCTATTGAGATGAGAAATATCAAAGTGGTTTTGTGCAAGAAAGATATCCCAATATGCTTTGTTCTCAATATATAGAAAATATTTTCTATATATATATATAGAAAACAATCTCTTTTTTTTGACCATTCGTTAATTGTTTGCACCTTTTGTTATTTAGACATGAATCTAATTTTATTTAGTTTTATTATATTTGATTTCTAAAACTGATGTCCCGTTTTCTGAACTTTTTCACGAAACTAATCGTGAAAGGGAACACAACAATAAAAATGGTTATTGATCATTTATGCAACAATATATAGTAAAACTAAGCAGTATGTATTTTTATCAAAGAAAATGTTAATATATGAAAAGTACTACACAGAGGCTTTCGTTAATTGTTTTTAAGTGATGGGGAATTCGTCAGCTTCTCTGATCTGATTAGTGGTGATGAATTAAATGTATTTGTTGGTCTGTTGTTTGGTACTGAGAGATAAAAAGTTAACATCAGTGTTTTTGTCTTGAAGGGGTCAGATTTCTATTTCCAGTCACATATTTAAGAATAAAACCCTCTTAGAAGCCTATGATGGAGTGAGATGGTGTTATTTTGAAACCAATTACTATCTAAATCAATTACACACTCCATAGGGTGCAAGAAGAAAATGCCAAAATGTGAATATGTTTGTGTTCCACTGAGGAATTTTTCTTTTAAGATATCTTGAAAATGCTCGGCCTGCAGTCTTGCTGAACCCCCCCCCCCCCCCACCCCCAAGCGGACTCTTTGGATGACTTGAGAGTTTGAGCTGACTTTAAGAGCCGTGCAGCGCGCAGCGTGATTAATGACAGCTTGCCCATTAAAGCCATAGAGTTGTTGAATGACTGGATACACTCTTTTTAGTTTCTTTCAAAAACTCACTACAAAGAACACTTGATGTAACCGCTCAATCTTGAGGGTGAAAAACACTTCATAATGCTTTTTATGAAGATCAAATTTGCCACTTTGCTGAACGTGTTATTAATGTGAATTGCACGATAAGCCTTCACTCTGACATCTCATGTTTTATATTCTATCATCGCTATGCAGTAGATACGGATAATTGACCTGTGTGATGTATGTAGCACTGAATGGAGGGAGGATGTAAGGTCATGAGTGAATACAGGTCACAGCTGTCCCAGGAGACGGCAGAGGGGTTTAGCATAGGGCCAGGCTTGGGTCACTTGGCTGCGGCTGACTTCTGCTTCGTAATTAAGGTCCTGCGGCCTTGGGATTTAATTAAACCAACTGCTGCCAAATCAGTTAGCATTATTGTTTAATGTGCCTTGGATCACACTCTGTCTTGTTTTACTTGTGATCTGGATGTTTCACTTGAGGGTATTTTTTTTTCTTGCCCTGCTGACTATGCCTGGGATACACGTGTCAACAAAGGGTCTATATTCTGCACTTTTGTAGTATTTAATTTTTTAGTATCTTATTTATTTGAAGTCATTTGTAAATTAGTTAAGGTTCCTTGCACCATAAGCAGTTTCACATACCTCAGACCTTGCATATCCTTGTAGTTTAAGTATTATTTAAAAGTCTGGGATAGTTAAGACTCTTAACTATTTTTATTTTTTTTAATGAAATTAATTCAGTAAGGATACATTTAAATAAAAACTATTAAAATTAGGGATGTAAAATATTATTTCCATGATCGATCGTCGTTTAAATTAACGATCAAGGAATCGATTAATCGTTAACCATAATGCTGCAAAATTGTCTATTGCAGTGAATAACGATTAACGACCAAGGAATCAATTAATCGTTAACCATAATGCAGCGAAACGGTCTATTGCACCGGCATGGCAGGATGAGCAAAAGCCCCGCACACACAAAACATTTCTCACTTGAATTAAAGGGGTTTTAGTCTGAATAAAATGCTAGTATCAGGATTCTAAAATGAATCGATGTGATTATGATCATTTCATAAAAAGAAGCGAGCGTGCGGTCATTTTACTTTGTTGACCGTTTCCTATCCCGCAAGGAGACTGCTAAGCTAAACGCGCCTCTTTAAATGGTTTTGTGGTGCTCGTTGTTGTATTTTAAAACCCAATTGCAATGTTTTCAACGAACATATGGTATTTAAAATAAAATGATCCCAAATGGCGCGCGTGTTACTGCTTTGCACATTTAACTGCTTACATCAGCGCTGCTGCAGCGAAACAGTTTTTTAGGCATTGTTTCTTTTCCGAAATCTTCATAGTCTAACCCTTTTATTTCACAGGTTTATTTTATTATCTTTCACTTTTAATCACTGTTTTCACATCTCTTACTGTGGTAAAGAAATTATTTAAATTAAAATTAAATGAAAGATTTCATGAATTAAGAATTTGTTAGAGTTATAAATTCGTTCCCTTATTTCAGTTAAATCATGGGTTATTTAGGGAACAAAATTAACAATTGGACAAAATTGGACAATTGCCACAAATTAATAAGTCGTAGGAACTTATTAACAAGTTGTAGGAATGCATAGACTATATGTCCTGTCACTGTGTCCCACAGCCCTGCAAAGTGCACGATATGAAACAATTATATGTGGAAATTAATTAGTTACTACATTTCTATTGATTTATGTTGAAGAACTTTTATGTTGTTTCTATTTTAATGTACTTTTAAAGTTTAAATCACATTAAAAGCTTAATTTGTACATTGTGAATGAATGATGATGCGTTTATATACCGTAACTGTCACTCACAGCCGCTCGCACGTGTTCTGTGCACGAGCCGCATACAGCCCAAAATTAAATAGTTTAACAGACCATCGATAGCTTTAATCTATTGCACATCTTATCGACAATCGATCACCGATTAATCACTGACATCCCTAGACTGGAGTAATAGCTGCTGAAAATTCAGTTTTGCTGTCTCAAAAATATTTAAAAAATTAAAAGAAAAAAGTTTTAAAAGGAAAAACTTTTAAAAGAAAAATATTATTACCCAATATTGTTTTAATTGTATTTTGATCAAATATATGCAAAATTAGTGAGCACAAAAAATATTTTCTAAAAGCTTTAAAAAACATTCTTGACCCACACCTTTTGAAAGCTGATGTATTTGATTCTAGTTATGATCGTCTTAACTCAGAATTCTGGCATGGTTCAAAAAGTCTACATTTAAAGTTCTTTTTTGTTTCTTTGTTGGTTTCTTTGTGGTTGAAGCGTGCTGCGCTGCTTTTGTACTCTGCATCAGTTTTTTTGTGTCCCATGAGTGATAGCCTGAAGAGGTGGAAAGTATGCAGTGAATTATTATTTTTATTATTCTTTTTTTTTTTTTTGTCCTCTTTGGAGTTGCCTCTGCTCATACTGATGAGCTCAACAACCCAGATCACTTAAAGTTCCAGCTCTGAGTGGAATGTGGAGACCCGCAAGCTTCCAGATCTCTGACTCCAGAGTTATTCTCTGAGTGAAAAATGGAGAGCAGGGGGTTAAGGCAGCTTAAAAGGCAGCATGACTCATCACACGCTGATTGCCATGTTTGGTACTGGAGCGGCTCACTCTCACCTCCATGTGGACTTGATTACCTCAGTGAAAGCGGGAGAGAAAGACTCAAACACATCCCTGGACCTGGAGGGGTAGCAATGAGAACATTATTTCTGTTTGCTTCAGAGTTTATGCTATGCCTTGTCATTATCATAATAAAAAACTTCAGTTGCACGTGACAGATGCCCTTTTGTGTTGTGGCTCATTATCATTACAATTACATATCAGGCAATCTACTGCTTCGTCTCATTATATTGTCCATTTCATTTATTTACACGTGAAATTGTTTATGACTTTTGGCATTGATTGCAAATCTGTTCCTGCTAAAATCTCAAACCATCTCTCAGTATGTTTACTGCGAAGTGAACACTCACGTTCGCAATTTAGTTTAAACTAGCAGTGAAGTTTTCACTGTATTTGTTTCATGCGTGTAAATATGGAGTATTTATGTTGGATGATGATGATGATGTGTTTGAAAGAAGGATAGATTATCCCAGTCTCATGGATATCAGTGTGGATTCCTCTATTTTAATTTTTTTTTGCGTGAGATGTTTCCTACAAGGAGACTAGGGCTGCACGATTAATCACATGTGATTGTCATGCGTGTCTCGTTAGTAAAGCCGGTTCTGTGATTAGCGGTAAATATCCATCGCCTGCTTTCAAATGGAGCAGCACTTAATATACAGAAGTTCGCTGACAAGCTACACAATATCACGTTCATAACTGCATGCGATTCATCTGCGATTATGAAGCAGTATTGCGTAGCTTGTCAGCGAACTACGGCTCCATGTATTAAGTGCTGCTCCATTTGAAAGCAGGTGATGGACATTTAGTACTAATCAAAGAACCAGCTTTACTGACGAGACACGCATGACAATTGCATACGTTTAATCGTGCAGCCCTAAAGGAGACATATCTTTTGTGTACAGTGCCAAAGAATCGACTGCACACAATCAATGCAATGTATCAGTTTTGTGGTCCAGAACAATCAATATTCTAAGGTGTACTTGATCAATGGATCTTGTGTCCTGAGTTAACTGGGTAGGTAGCTGCTCTAAGGCAAACCAAGTAGAGTCTTGGGACTTGTCAGGTTGGTATTTGTAGTATTTATAAGCTTATAATGAAAAAACTTGATGTTAACGTCGATTTGAAATAAATTATGAAAAGTATTTTATTTATTAACCGTTTTTAATATAGCAGAACTTTTTATTTATTTATTTTTTTAAGAAAAAGCTTACTTGCCTTGAAATAAGAATTTGTCACATTGCTCACTCCTGGTGTCTGTTATTGAGCAGTTTGGCCCAGATATTTCACTTGTCCATGACTTTTTCCTCCTCTGTCCGAACATTTTCTACATGATATTAAAAGATTTAGGGATTATGCTCTCAGCATCACTGAAGCACTAGATCCTGCTTTTACCAGTTGAAATCTGCTGGTAAGCTGAGTGACAGAGCACCGAGGGCGACCTGTTGTTTTTTACGTGACCAGGTTGGCAGGAGCCGCTTCCCAGCCTAGCAAAACGTGATTTTGTTCCATGTGACATCCAGATATTCTTTGCTTGATTTCAGCCTTTGTTCAGTTCATTATTATAAGTTAATGCATTAGGTGTCATGAACTAACAGATAACTATTTGGTTACCTAAATATATATTCATTTGTCTTAGTCATTGAGGTGAGTAAAGGATGACAGTAATGTCATTTTTGGGAGAATCAACTTTTTAACTCCTGTTAGTTCATAATACATTAGCTTGCGTTAATTTATAGAACTTTAAATGTAAAAAAGTTTTAGCAATGTAAACAAGATAAAAAATGCTGTAAATGTATTTTTCATTACTTCATGATAATTCATGAAACCTTATTGTATAGCGTTTCCAAAGAAGCTACTGGAATATGTAATGCATTAGGCAAATAGTTCTGATGCAAGTTTGTTGACAGGGAAGGTTTAATTTTCCATTAGAATATTCACCTGATTCCATGTAACAGCATCTCTCTGTTCTTTATGATACAGAAAGGAAAGTGCATGTGAAAGCGCTATCCATCGGCTACTCCGGTTGTTTAGAGATCAGAATGCAGTTGGCCAGCGGCTGCGGTAGAATTTCCTGAGAAACTGAGCGTACAGCTGAATAGTCAGCACTTTGTCAACAACAAGACACAAGTTTGGCAGCTGATACAAGAAGGCCACAACCTGACGTCTATGTTTCTGCTCAGCAGATCAAAATTACCCTCTATTTGTTTTCTGTCAGGGACCGAATTGTTTATGTTCAGAAATAGTACACTGATATTACATTTTTTAAATTTATTTATAAAAATATATTTTTTTGTACAAAGCAGCACCAGTAAAACCCAGTGGTGCCACCTGGGGTTGGTTGATTTGCCCCATTATTCAGAGCATAAAAACTGTGTTTCCCATTGATCTTTACCTTCACGTTGTTGTAGCAACACCCCGTCGCTAGCAAACAACTTCTTGCCACTGAGGGTTTTATTTGAGAATTCCGATCAAGCTCTGCCAGACTCCATGCTTGAGTCACTGTATTGCTCCTCAGTTTCTCAGTAAACACACACAGGCCCTCGCTGTGGTGGCTAATATGGGATTTAACCCAAGCCTTACTTGCTATGTGAAACACCACAAAAACGTCCAACAGTTCCAAACTAGATGTGGAGGAACTGACTTTGGCTCTCCTGAATGTTTCGACCAAATCCCAGATAGTCTGAGAACAGCAAAAAGTTTTGGTCCCTTTTCTTTCCAATCCCCTCCAAGTCTATCGGTCCCATCTCTTCAGATGGATGGACGGGGCCAAGTCACCATAGAGACAGGTTCAACAAATGGCCAGGATTGAAAGGTTAGCTTGGAGAAAGATACAGGGTTGTCTGTATTTTAAGGGATCTATTTAATAGTGGCTCTCTGTTTGGATCCCAGCTCATTCAAACTTGCAGTTTGGTTTCGGTGGCCTGTGCGTTCTCTTTCAAGGATAGGCTTTCACCGCAGAGCTCCTCTCCATGGTAACTTTAGAAAAGCCTCTGCAGACTGAAGGACTAACCCCTTGTTTGCCAGTTACATCACTACGCCATGTACTGAGGGTACTTACTTGTGAGGAAATAGACCTTAAGGGTTGGAATCTTTAGCCTCTTGTTCCTTACCACTTGGAGCATTGGAAAGCAGAGTTTAGTACAGAGTTTAGTGCTATTCAGAAATGACTTGAGAATTGCCTTTTAAATGTAAAGTTCCTCAATTGAATCGAGGCAAATTGAATTTTAATGCAAAGTAGGATCAAAATACATTGTATTTCTTAAAAATGTTAAATAGTGAAATGTATTAAAACAAGATGAATTTTGTATGTGGGCTTGATAAAGCTTTGTTTGAAAGTTTTGAAAAAAGTTATTTTTAATAGATCGACAGATAGACCGAACAATTGATAGAAAGGAATAAAAGGGGGATCGAGAGGATGGAAAGAATGATAGAACAAACAACAGATAGAATGATAAATAATGGATGGATGGAATGATGGATAAAGCAATAGATAGGAAGGATGGACAGAGCAACCGATTAAAAGACTGGACAGAACAATAGATGGTAATGACAGATGGTAGACAGAAAGAATGATAGATCAAATGATGAACGAACGACAGACAGACTAACCTTAACCTCAATTAACCTTTCTGGACCAGAGTGAAAGAAACATTACTTTGTATTGCATTTCAGTGAATTGCTCCTGTGAGTCCAGGTGAACTTCTTGTTCAATGTGACCATTTAAATTCAAATTCCAACTAAGTGAGCCTATTCTTAATTTTGTGTGACCCTTGTTACCACAGGATCATTTCATATATGTAATATGAGCTCTAAGGGCCTTAAACTTGACCAAGAACTATTATTCAGCGTTAACAGTGCATTAATTTCAAAGCCTGTGGTTCGCAGCCCACTTGTGCCCTTCATGCAAGCATAACTTTTTAACTACTAGTCGTCATTCGTGCTTGTTAGATTTAGTATACCATCCCATCTGGGTTTGATTTAATGGACAGTAAATGAACTGTCACTACTCTACTGCCCCAGTTGGGAAATGTATGAGAGACATGGGGTGAAAGAGAAAAGAAAATATCAGTGAGCTCATGACACCCTTCAGTCAGCAGGTTTATTTTGGGGAGAGGGGGCATTCTTGAAGGGACTGCCCAGCCTGCCTGATTTAGCCCTGAGGGAGGGGTCCTAACGGCGAAGCTTGTCCCAGCCTCTTCTCTGAGTCCCACAGACCCGTCAGGCGTCTGACAGCTTCGAGGACACCTCAGACTCCGAGGAATCTTTGGACGACGCTTTGGAGAAGAACAGGAGTAGGAAGACTCACTGCGGGTGGAGGTTTGGATCACGCAGCAATGACACGTGACGTGTAAGTCTCCAAGAGAGTGCTCGGTTGAGGCCCTCAAGATCTAGTGGACATGTAGAGGATTTATTGTATATGATTTCTGGATATTTCTGTATCATGAACATATGGAAAAGTAATCATGCTTGATGTCTTTCCTGATAACTAATCTTGGTGTTCTCTGAAGTCTGAGTAAAAATAGAGACTATAAACCATACCCTCTGGCTTGTGCTGCTTAGGTTAGAACTTGAGGTAAAAGTGGCTTGAGGTTATCACTACAGCAAGTGAATATTAAACTCAACCACCTTATGTTAAATTTAGGATGGGCAGAGGTACCAACCTAATTATTTTTAACCCAGAGATGAGCGTAGAGCACTAAAATAGAGAGTGCTTATCAATCAACAGTTACAGTAGCTTATACAGTAAGTACCGTACATATACAGTGTGTGTCTGTGTGCATATATATGTGTGTTTATATATATGTGTGTGTGTGTGTGTGTGTGTGTATGTGTACATATATATATATATATATATATGTATGTATATGTGTGTATGTGTTGTGAGTAATGAGTTTGTTGGATCATGTAATAAATCAATGGATTATAATACACTTCATCATGTGGTTTCTCCACACACAAATTAACAACTCTCCAGCATGTGCATGTATTCTTAACAGATGGGGAGTGATGTGTTTTTTTTTCTTTTCATCACCATCTATGTAAATTAGCTCAGCAGTATAGTCGGGGACAGGTTTTTCTGTCTATACAGTTTAAAACTGTTTATTCAGTATCACCGTATTATGTGCTTAATATGTTTCTCCCTGGCACATTTGCCTTTTTGTCGCTTTGGGTACTGAGACACTATTTTCTGTAAAGCTGCTTTAAAGCAGTTTGCATTGTGAAAAGCACTGTACAGATACAACTGGCTCTTTTAATTTGATATTTGACATCACCTGTCAAAGTGGTTTCTGTAAGACTAGCAGGTCTTACATTTACAAATAAGATAATATTGGGGATGGAACATATTGGATTGTGCTGATTATCCGATATGCTGATATTTTTCAACTTCCTTTTTTTGAAAGATGCAGTATTAACCTTAACATTTTATTTTAAGATTTAACATTTGTAAAAGGTCAAAAAAAAAATCTTGTAAAAAATCTTTGAAAATTGAGATCATAATTTAAAAAAATATAACATTAAACAATGAATAAATCAGTGTATATAGAATTAATTTACAAGTGTAATGTTTGTGATTTTTTTTTTTTTTTGTGTAAGCTAAAGCTCCTGACCTTCAAATTAAAACATAGGCTACTCATAATTTTATGCCATCAATTACTGCTTTATTTAATCAGAAACCGTCTAAATGTTGATTGGTTATTTTGCTTTTATTTCATTAGAAGTAGGCCATCAGCTAATGAAATAAAATTCCTAACTGAGTGGGCATTAGGATCTGATCGCTACACACCCTGTGCGTTCATGTATTCCTCTTATCGGCAAGATATATCGGCATAATTTTTCATATCGGGCCGATGCCGATAGTTACATTTAAAGCCATTATCGAAAATATAGATGCATGTTATGAGACAGCAGGCGTCTGGCATGTGCAGTCGTTATAGTTTGCAGAGCTGATTGAAGTGATTGTCGAATAAGTCACCTGGAGCCATATGTGTTTGTTTGGGATAGTGATGCTCTGCATGTTATGTATGTCTGTACTGCAGTAAATCATTAGCATTTCTTGCTTGTCCTGCTTGGTCTGTTCTACCCCTCGGCATTGCAGGCGTCCCGGTTCAATTCTCTGAAAAGGAACTTAAGTTAACATCTCAGCTCATGACCTCTCGGAGATGCCTTGACTCTGTACATAAGGTGAAACCTTTGTGTTTTTAAGGAAGAACGAGTGAATTTGTTCAGTGCCGCATTACTTCCCTCCATTTGTTATTCTGAGGATGATGTGTGGTACTGATCTGGGGATTTTTCTGTCTGTCTGCTTCTGAGAGTGCAGAGAACACAAGAGCCCCATGGCCTTCTGCTGTTCTTTTTCCACATTTGAAGGGCACAGTCTTCATTCCTTCATCTTTTTGAAGTGAAAGTTAAAATTATTGTTAAGAAACAATAACTGGTTATTATTCAGAGCTGTTATACTAAAAAGAATGAATGAAAAAAAAAAAAAAAAAAAAAATATATATATATATATATATATATATATATATATATATATATATATATATATATATAAAATGGATGTGAGCTGAAATCGAATCCAGATTTGTAAAGACTGTAAGACTTTCATATTTAGTGAAATTACAAACTCGGCATACTGATGAATGATGAATCAGTATGACATCTTGGCTTAGTGGTGATCATGTATGGTCATCTGTTGGTGAACTCTTAACCTTTTGTTTGCTTTTGTTGGTATGTGTTGGTATGAAGAAACTCTGCTGTCAGCACTTTTCTGAGCTCTGTTTAGTCTAAGGGCGGATGAGTGTATCCTCACTACTTGAGATGATTCATGATCTTTCTACTGCTAAGGGTTATACTGCTGTATTGGCTTAAAAAAAAAAGTATTGTGTGAAGCAATCATGACATCAAAACCTTTAAAATATGCTGCAAGAATCCGTGAAGTCGATGTCTATTATAGCATTGCGTAAAAATGTGACATTGAGATGGTTGGAATGTTGCATGATATCCTGCTTAGACAGACAGACTAGGGTCTGGCTCTGTATGTCTGCTGTCACATGTATTAGAATATAGCAGCATACTGGGAGGTTGTTGCTAGGGGCAGGATAGAGTGCTTGCATATGTAAATGTAAAGGCATTCACATGTTTTTCAATTCAGATTTGAGCAGCTCAAAATTTGGATCACAGTTAGAAGTGTTAAAATACCTCTAACTGTAATTCATAGTGCATCAAAAAAAAAAAACACACATATATATATATATATATATATATATATATATATATATATATATATATATATATATATATAGAGGGATTTTCATTTTAACCGTTAACCCAACTTTGACTGATTAGTACAATGTTAAACGGTTTAAAAAGTCTTTTATTTATTTATTTTCAGTTATTTATCAAAATAGAAAGTTTGCTGCATGGTTAAAATATGCTATGCTTATTTTAAATCTCGTCTTAAACATTTTTATTTTCGTCTTGCCTTTAACTGGCTGAATTTTATGATGGTAATGAACAGGCTACATGGTCAAGGTAGCAAAGTTTAACTTTGTGCACACATACAGCGCCAGCTCAATCACTTGAGTTTTTCCTTCTAACAGTGAAAGCAGCTGCTCCTTTTAGTCAGAAATATAATCAGAATTGTAAAAATTTTCTTAAGTTGTAAAAAGCCTAAAGAAAAGTAGGATATCGGTTTCTGCTGTTTGTTTCCTTTCTTGCAGCACCAAAATGAACCGAAACTGCGTTTTTTCGTTCATTTTCTTAATTTATTAATTAAAAATATATTTCTCGTATCGGCCTATTTATTTGTTATATACAACCTAGCTTTATTATGTTTTTCTCCACTCACAGAATCGCTGCAGGTGCGTGATGTGATTTGACGAACTTGAATCCTCATGTTCTGCGAATTGCTGGTTTTTGCGCATGTAAAATTGATCCCCAGGAAACAAATGTTAGTATTTTTAATGGGTCACAGACACGGATACTTTCTAATTTAATTAAATTCAATTAAAATAAATTAAAAATTAAAATAATCTTGTCGGTTAATGGTTAATAAGTGGTTAATGAGCGTTGGTTGTTGGTTAGAAAAAATAACCAAAATGAACATCCCTAAAGTGTGTGTGTGTATATATGTTATATGTATGTATGTGTGTGTGTGTGTGTGTGTGTGTAATATATATATATATATATATATATATATATATATATATATATACACATTAAAATATAATTTTACTCAATCCAGTAAAATTACTGGCACAGTAATGGTATCATAGTATCTTATGGTCATATGAGTCAATAAATCTAGTCCTTGTCTTTACATATATTTACATCCCAAATAATACAACATCACTTAAAGATACAACTAACACATTATTTTGAACATTAAGTGTCCATATCTAAGTAAAGAAGTTTTAGAAAGTGCAAACCTTCTGTACACTTATCTGATTAAGCACTTTGACTTTCTATGGAGAAAGAAGGACACTCATATAGTGTCATAGTATTTTTCAGAAAGGGACAAGCCCTGACTGGTTCTATGGCTGTTTTGCCACCGCCTGCAGAGGCATAAAGCTTGAAAAGGTGGTGCCAGGCCTCCTGTGGACATGTGGTTTATAAGCAGAGGTGTTGCTTGTATCCTCCCATGCACCATGTGTTCATCTGATGCCGGGCTCAAGGTTTCTCACTTTCAGCCTGAACGACTTCACTGCCCACTCACGGGACCTGGTGCTTCCAGGTGGCTCACTCAGTGCCTGACAAGTCTGGGACTGCCGACTGCAGTCTACGTGAGACTCCGAAGGCCTACTTTTGCTGTTAAAGTCGGTAGCTTGTTGGCCCACTGCTCTCTCAGCCGTAGTAGCTAATTGATTCCTGGGTAATTGCGGTGAGCTCTAAACGTGAGAGCTTGCTGTGACTGTGCTTGATTTGCACGTTTGCTCAAGTGCAGTAACATTTAGAGGTTTGAAAATAGTTGTGAGGTTCCATCAGTGACATGGAAAATGCGAGCGAACATTTTCTGCTTTCAGCAATTGGTTTAATGGTGTTGAGCGGTAGGCATTTTAGTCTTTACAGGGTAAACACCATATAATTTTTTCAACACCACTGCAAATATTGTAGAATATAATAATGTACCATTTTATAATCATAATAATAATAATAATAAAATACTGCTTAAAAATAATTGTAATCTTTAGTAGTAGTAGTAGTAGTAGTAGTAGTAAAAAAAATAAGAAATTTATGTTTTATTTATAATATGATTAAATCAATAGTTTTTAATTGATTTATTTTTAATGTTGTATATTAGTAATATGGCTGTGGTATTTCATTTAATATAGATTACTAAAAGTGTGATATCTTGACAGCCCTACTGAGAAACACCAAAGCCGTATCGATTACTCTTGCAGTCAGCTCGTCCCTGTCAGTGATGGTTGATTTGGGTGGGTCCTTGACCGGTGCAGGCCACGTCAACTCCTGAGTGATTAATTGCAGAGTTTACTGGCTGGACGCTTGGAGTGTGCCCGTGCATTATGATCAGGCGTCTGTTCAGTCAGTAACACCCTCAGAAATGACAAGGCTCTTATTCCACACCTGACCTGTCACTCACACCCATCTGTTCCTGTGGAGACAGGCCAGACAATCGCAAACCACAGGATCTGTGTCATGCACTGAACCACATGATCCTAGTGTGCATCTGTCACACGTTCCCCCAGGTTTATTTTACTGTTCAGGGACCATGCGTTAAAATGCTTAAAACTCACGTTTGAATAGTTAGTGGTGAATACCTTAAATATGAAAACATACTTACAGGCTTGTGAGTCAGCATTATTTGTCTGAACACTGGCATAATAGGCTACTCCCCTTGTCTTTTTTTGTCCTCCTTAATGCGCTGCACACTAGGGCTGTAAAAATGTGAATATTTGTTGAATTAAAAAAAAAAAAAAAAAAATCCACATTTGAATGCAAAAACATTGCATTCAAATTTTAGGTCTGTGTCAGACATCAGGCAGCCTTTTCAGTGGCGCACGAAATGCGATTACAATGTAAGTGGCATTGCATTTTAATGCTTGTGTCAGCCTATCCTGTTGAACCCAATAGATGTGGCACTGCTACGTTGTTCATTCCATATATTGCGGAAAATGAGAGCATCAGCGTGGAGATGTTGTTTACATCAAACTACAACCAAGCCATTCACACAGAATGCATATTTATCACATTTTTTAAAGGGACATCTATCAGCGTTGCACTCGCGTCTCGCTCAAGAGCGGCATGTTTAGAAAGCCACGTAAAATTTATGTAAGTTCAACTTAAAAAAAAAAAAAAAACATGTCTCAATACTTTATGGTGGTTTTTCCCCATCCCACTGTTTCTCATATTTTTAAATGAAGTAGCCTACTTTTGTGATTTAATTTTCGGTCCTTTCTATTAAACTATACATACATGCATGGTGCTGTTTCTTTTTTTTCTTCTTCTAATTGTTTAAGCAACTTTATTGATTATATATGGTTTATAAACATAATTTTAAGTGCCTTGACTGTGGTAGTACCCTTGCAGTCAATGGAGGGTCAGATAACGGACTTCATCAAACATATCTTAATTTGTGTTCCGAAACTGAGCAAAGGTCTTATGGGTTTGGAATGCTATGTGGAAGTAATTACAGAATTTTCGTTTTTGGGCAAGTTATCCCTTTTTTTTTTCTTTTTTTTTTCTCAGTCATATTATCCAGCCCTAGGTAATTAGCTGATCAAATAGAAGTCAATATTATAACTAATTTGAACACATCTGGTTTAACGACACTGTAACTCTAGCGCCCCCTTTAGTACTGCGGTTTGTTGCCGTCTAAGCACTCACATTTTATGTAAGTACTTAAAGTACGTTTGTGACCTGAGAGGTCACACAAGGCCAAAAATAAGAGTTTTCTCCTTTTCGATTACCTCAATACTTCTTCTTAATCGTTACATTTTGCATTCTGTATATCATGCATTTAAAACATGTTTACCTCATTCTGCACAGATGCCTGCATGCACAGGCTGCTTCGAAACAAAGCTTAGCCAGCAAAGATAAATCACTATTGAAATGGAGCAGCACAGAATAAAGAGAGGAGGGGTGGGGGTAGGAAAGACCAGAGAGAAAGAGAGAGAGAGAGGAAGAGGGAGAGGCAGGGCGGGAAAAGCCTGCTCAGTTGAGCAGTATTAACACAGCGTAGCAATTTCATCTTCTCAGACGTGATCTCCTTTAACAACTGTGAGCGCTCAAATGCCTGTTGCCAGGTTACCGTCCAGCACTGTGAAAAGCGGGATTGTGTACGCGAGCAGCATGGAGAAGCACCGCTGACTTGAGCCCGTCTCTAAATAATGAATCACCGATGCATTAAGAATAGGGGGAACGCAATGAATAGGTGAGTGTGATCGGGATCGAATCTGCAGTGTTGGAGCTGGAGGAAGCCATGCAGCTCCACTCTGCAGCACAATGCAAGGTGTCCGGCTTCATACTGAATGAAAGATGCAGCATGTCTTCAAAAATGGAAGTCCACCGGTACGTACACCGCAGGCTTCGTGGGTCTGTTTTCCTGATACGAGCAACTGTTGCATCCTTGATGTAGCTCAAAGACATCTTTATGTTCACGTTGGTTTCGTTTGCTGTCTGGGATTAATAAAGCAGTGCTCAATTGTAATTATGGCAGATGTGAGCTGCTTTAGGAAGTGTGCTGGAAAATGTTTTCAGTAAGATCAGTTTCATTTGCTCTAATAGCTCCCTGTGGAATGGATGGGAGATGCACAAATTGGTCTATAAAACGGGTGGCAGGCTACCAACATTTGTGCACTGCAAATTCACTCATCAAACGTTGATGACTAGTTTATCTGAACGCACAAATATTGCCCTACAGACCATTGCAAAGTTTATTTTTGTCCTTGTTTTACTGATAAGTGTTCTCAACCCATGTAAATTGGGTTTCTCACTTCCAATAAGTGCTTAAAAGTCTTTGGAGGGAGGGTGTTTCCCCATTTAGCTGCGATGAATGGGGTGTTTTTAGAAACCATGCTTCCACTCGCTGTCAATTCTAACAAGTTTCACTTGTGAAGTTCTTCAGGGGGACCTCCATGCATGCAAAAGTGTGAGAAGTCACTGTGTTCCTTGGGTGTGAATAGCAGCTCAGTGGAGGCAAAACAGGTCACTGTCAACACTCACCTGCTATTGTTAAAAGTGAATTGCCTTGTGTATATAAACACAGTACAAACCTGGTTTTCAGAGAGCCTTGGGTCATTCTGGTTGTGTGGTGTTGGTGACCGTTTTCACAGGAACAAGAAGATTCTTTGAAATTCTTTGTTTAGCTGATGTTGATGTTTTGCAGTACTGTGCTGAGTAAAACCTGTCATGCTGAACCTGTTTTTTGAGTTAGGACTGCTCATTAAGATTTTTATTTTTGTTTAATGCTATGGAAACATTCACTCCAAATTAAATGCAAATAAAAACGTGTATGTGCATATATAGTATACAGTGTATTTTTAGATATTTATGTAGTAGTAAATAATAATAATAATAATAATAATAATAATAATAATAATAATAATAATAACTATTATTATAACATTTTAATTTAAATACATTTCTTGAATGTGTAAACTTTATATACACACATTAACTAGCATTCCCAACTCATAAAAAGATTAGTATGTAAATATTAAATAAATTGAATGTGAATTTTTGCATTGGCAGCATACTGTAAATGCAAACAAAAATGTTACATGTATTCGTTTTAATTTAAATACATATTACTATTATTATATAGTAGCATTATATAGGGTAGCAATGCATTTTTACATAAAAATTCATATCTAGAAAATATGGAACATGTGACCCTGGACCACAGAACCAGTCATGAGGGTCAGTTATTTAGATTTTTATTGTGATTTATACATAATCTTAAAGCTTTCCATTGATGTATGGTTTGTTAGGCCGAGATGCATCTATTTGAAAATATTGAATCTGAGGGTGCAAAAAATCGAAATATTGAAGAAAAAGTATTTTAAAGTTGTTTAAATAAGGTTCTTAGCAATGCGTATTACTAATCAAAAATTGTTTTGATATATTTATGGTAGGAAATATGAATGGAACATGATCTTTACTTAATATCCCAATTTTTGGCATAAGAAAAAAACAATAATTTTGACCTGTAAGATGTGTTGTTGGTTATTCCTACAAAAATATACTTGTGCAACTTGTGACTTGTGGTCCAGGGTCACATATGGTTTCAGAGGGCAATGTAAGCTTGGTTTAACTTGAACTATTGAGTAATTTGATGAAATAGGGGTTTTGTGTGGTTGAACTTGTGCTTTCCATGATGCTCTTAAAGGTCACTGTATTTATTGTAAATTAAGTTCAAATCGTAGATGGAAAACCTAGTTAGAGTAAAAGTTCCTTATGATTAAAAAGAGGAAACTAATATTTCTTAGACTTGTTAAAGCCATCCGTCTGACAATACAACCATGAACACCTTGAGTGTCCTACATGTCAAACTGTGTGGATTACACCCGACACTCTGCTTCGATAAAGATGACAGATGGCAGCTGTCAAAGTGAAAATGTATTTAGGATAGCATTGTTTTGCTGATGTTTTTTAGTGGCCAGTCAGACAAGGACGCCTGAAGGAAAATGGCATAAATTTGTGCTACAGTGGATATTGGTATATTTAAACATTTATACTTAAACATTCAAAACACTAATTTCCTACAATGACAAGGTCTGTGTCTACCTTTTTTATTTGTAGAAAAAGTGCGTTGTGGGTTTTTTCAGTGTGTCTTAGAGGGGAAGAAAATAACACGGGTAAAATCTAATAACTCGGGCTCATCCGGGTAACAGCAGTCGGAGCTGTACTCTTGCGTGAACTTTTTTTTTTTTTCTTGGTAGAAGCTTTGCATTTGTTTAGCTAATAAAATATTAGAACTCGATTCAAAATGGTGTACAGTTATTTAATTATGTCATTCTGGTAACGCAGACTTGTTCCATACAAACGCAGCTGCTGCCATTTTGCTAAGATTGTTTTGTTTGTTCAGGTGCGACTTATTTATCAAAATTAATTTGAAATGAACCAAGAGAAAACATTACCATCTACAGCCGCGAGAGAAAATACGGTAAATTATGTGATGAGAGTAAAAAATGTAATAGAAATGAAAAATACTTGGTCTAGAAAAAAATATGGAGTCTTAGTTGGTTTACTTGATACTTTTTTTCTATATTTAATAAATGTTTGGCACATTCTATGCTGACTTTTATTCCTCAGCTTTCGTATTGCTCATTTTGTCTATCAAATCTGTGAATTAAAACGGTATTAGTACTCTGCTCATATCGGTTTCCGGTTAAGTGTGTTCTTGTCCCCTTACCAGTGGCTTAAAAGCAGACTCTTCTCCCAAATAGCTGCCCATGCAGAGGATGTCACCAGAGATGTTTATACAGTCCTGATGTCTCCCATTGTCCTGCAAAGCATGGCATGAATGAATCTACACTGGCATCCACCGAAACGGGTGTTCTGCGTGACTCATGGTTTGTGAGTGGAGTGTATTTTTAAGCCAGTTTTTGCAGTTTCTGTGGAGGAGGTGAGGTGTTGGCAGCTCAGGGACTCTCCATCTCGACTGTGGAAGGAAGCAGTTGCTGTCATTAGCTGGAAAAGATCATAGTAAAGATGCCAAGGTGAACAGTGAACACCGGGTTGAGAGAATTAACATCCATTTAGTATTTTTGGGATAGTCTCGTGATGGACCAGTTTACTGTCTATTTAGCGCCTGATCATGAGCTCAGAGCTCGTGTTATACAGCAAAACAAAAAAGCAAAAGACGAGCCTGAATGGCTCTCATACAGAATCTTTTTTTCCCAGAATTATGTAGGAGCTACACATAAGACCCACCCACGTACACAGTGTTGCTAAGGTGATGGCTTTAATTCCTCGGTCTAAAAAAAGACCAAAAGAGAGCGAAAAAAATGTGTGACTTATTAGGATGTTTCTCTCGACACTAGTGTGAGATCACTATGGAGTCTGAAATCGTTTGAATTGGCATGAAGATTGTATCACGGACAGTTCTGTGGAATACATAATGAAATATCCTCCTCAAAATGGAGGAAATGAAATGCACAGGAAACCGATACAAGTGCTGAATCAGTTGACATGCTGCTTCATACAGCGATTTCGACATCCTCCCCTTCCAAACGCCTCCTATATAGTCATACAGGAAGAGTAATGTTCCGAATTCTTCAGTTTGCCTGACTACTATTCAAAAGTGTTTGTTCATTCTTCTAATAACAGGAATCTGGTTCAGCTGTAAACTAAAAATTTACAAAATTGTTTTACACATTAATGTTTTTTCCGCCATGGAACACAATGACAGTTTAATCTAGAACTGCGCGATATTGGAAAAAATCTCACATTGCGAATATTTTTTTTTTCTTTTTTTTTCTGCGATTTTATATATTGCGATTATAAAAGAAAAAAAATCACCAGATGTCTTGAATAGCTCTATTTGAAAAAAAAAATAAATAAAAAAAAAAAATCAGTGATCGGGGTGATTTTATAGGCGAGTAAATCGGTATAAAAAATAACCAAATTACAAAAATAGAAAAATATAATACAGACCAAAGATACAAATGAAATAAGCAGTGCTTTATATTTTTCAGGTAAGTGTAACCCTATTCAGGTACAGAATGTAAAATAACATTGCATAGTCTTCACTGTTTAAATCTAATAAATCGGTGTTAAAGCTACAAAAGTGATTGTACTCTGTTGTTTGATTAACATTTAATGACACACAAAGCCTCAGGAACAAACTGCTGTCAATATAACGTTACTGTTACACATCCATACATATTCCTTATGTATGTGTTTTGGTCACCTCTAGCCAGGTTCATCATGATCTCAGTTTGTGGACGGTAATCAAGGTTTGAGTTATTTGTCACTGTACGCTGATTTCACCTTGTGGCTGTGAGACGGTATGCTTCTCACAGTGGGTGTCAGAGCCTATTTCCAGCTCCCTGCAACGCCTACACCATGCTGTGGACCCTCGAGCTCCCTGTGAGCAGTCAGCTCTCAGCCTGAGCCATCTCTGTTACAGGAGTATGGTTTAAAATAGCTCCTGTCTGCTCTTTCTCACGCACCTGTGGCTAGTTGAGTAGGTAAAGCATGGAAGAAGTGTTATTTTAGGAGTCTGTGCCCTCTTAGGGATTCGTAGAATCACTCAAATGGAGACATTGGGTTTTTATGACATTGATTATTTGGTTAATTTTGCTATTATTATTAATTTCATTTTTGTAGTGCTTTCTCGTATCTCAGCTTTAATAAGTACAGGTAAAAACAAGGAAGCCTTGTACTAATAGTATTCTTGAAATTATATTGGCCCAAACAAAGGCAAGAGTTTAAAGTTGGATCTGTATCAACTGTATACAGATTTCCCAGTTTTATTAAAATTCTGACTTCCAAACTCTTTTTGGATTTGGTTCCATTCCGGTTTACATCGGATTTGATTGTGGTTTATTTCAGTCGGATTCGAAATCAAATATTGTCTTTTTGGATGTACTATATCTGCCACGTTGACATTCAGCATATAGTCAGCGAAATCGACTTAAGCTGATTTTTCTGTCGATAATCAAGACGATATTAGGCTAGTTTTTTACTATTAATATATTAGATAATAATAATATAATAATAATAACTACTATTTTTATATTTATTAGGCGGCTTATTATAATTTGTCTCTCAAACTGCCCAGCTATTTCACTTTAGCACCGCATTTCACACACACACACACACACACCGCTCGCAGGAGGATTAGAGCCCACTGAAGGTGTCTGCTTTGATTCGGATAACTCATTAAATCCATGAAATGAAAGTGATAGAAAATGATTTTGTGTCCCACACATTTAATGGCTGGTACACAGCAACGCGCTCTTCTCATACATGAGATGAACTCTTTTTTTGGCATTACAAATAAAGTAAAGACAAAATAATAACAAGGCGGCAGGGCGAACTTATCTTCCATTGTGGTTTTCATGTAGTCTTTCTCTTAAAGACTGATCACTTAATTTATAACGCACACTATGTGGTGATGATGTAGGAGGACTACGTGAGAACCACTGCGGATAAGTTCACTCTGCCGCCTTGACGTTATTATCTCCATGCACACCGCACTGTGATGCATGCAAAGTACATAGTTTTGGCCGTTTACAAAGTCTCCATCCACAAACAGACGTACATCCTCTGCAGATATAAGGCATTTCATTGCACTTTAACAAGTAATCTGAACGGCCTATATTATATATGTGCAATATTTTAAACGAGCCCTTACTAACGGAGTTTAATGTCACAGTTATGTAAGAATGCATCTCATTCTTGTTTCTGTGGCGGTGCGTCGGTCTCGTCATGTGGTGTGTGGTCCGGAGTAAATTCAACTTTACTCATAATATATGAACTTACCTGTTTTGAATACTTTATATTTAACGTATTCGTTTATGCCCAATATTAGTGTTAAACTGTTAGACTTTAAATGAAATCCACTGTTGATTTTCACCGTTGACTGATTTAGCAGAACATTTAGACTGATAACTTCTGTGCGCAGATGCGGCAAATTTGTCACAGGACGCGTTATATTATAGACGGTTTCATCGGGCGCACGCGCCTGGACATAAGTTAACTTCCGGTCTGTGTTGTGTATATCGGTCTGGCTGCGGTGCCATCTACAAACGCAGTTAAAGCCAAGGTGATGAGTAGACTGAAGTTGGGCTCCGATGGCTGTGCTGCGGGATGTGTTTCCCATACATTTATTTATTTTTGGAGACTCGCAACAATTTTAAAACTGATCGATTTTCAAAAAGGCGTCTTTTAATAAACATGAGTAACGTAACGTTACGTAACGTACTGCACGTTTAATAATAATAATTCCTTACATTTATGTTTACATATCAAAACGAGGCACGGGTGTTTTTATATCGCTGTATTTCTGAAAGAAGACGTGCATGTTATATGCGTGATAAAGCAGCGTGTGAGCGTACCAGCTCTGCTTTGTTTACAGCTGTTACTGGGGAAACCTCTATTTCTCGCGCTTTATGTCTATGCTTTAAAACATCTCCTGCTGGCAAATAATGAATTAGCATTTTCATTAAGTCCGCCTGATCCACGCAGAAAACACATTTTGTTTGTTATAAAAAAAATATCTACTCTAGAGGGACTTGGCTGTTGTTATTGATTCTATTTGGAGTCTACCGGAAGTTAAGTTAGGTCCACAAAAGCACTCACGCGCATTAACGTTTGTTTATGTTGATGCCGTTGAAACCGTCTATAGTTGTGTCCGACTATACTAGCCGTTTTAATTACAGTATTTTTATATTTAACGTTAGTTTATCAGTATTTTTTAAAGTACATTTTTTTGATTATTGGAGATTCCATAGGCTCTCTCTCACGCACCTGCGTGGTTTAAAACACCAAATAGTTATGATATGAAAAGGACAAAGAGTCTCTCTCTTGCTCCACCCGTGCACGATAATATCGTGTATCGTCGATCCTACAGGCTGACGATATGACGATTTGAAAAATGACCATATCGCCCAACACTACTACCAGCATCATTATTTCTGTAAATGTCATTCTCAGCTTCTCTCCTGTAACTTCATGGCCCAGTGTCAATTGAATGGTCACTCCAGAATCTCAGCAGGAGTAATAGATCATCCAGGAACTTTTGGATTACTTTTTTTGGAGAATTTATAGAAATTTTGTGCTCCTTTTTAATTCACCAAAAGGAATCATTTCATAAGAGTCCCTTGTTTGTGAATCTGACTGCTTGCCCAGGTCCAGTGAGTAGTTTATACCATAGAGGGTATTTAATGGGATTCTTTTGTCACAGGGCCTGGGACATTGAATTTCTATAGGCTCACTTAGAAACACCACATTTTCTCCATGAAAATACCTTTGTTTCTCACTGAATTGACTCGCTGACCCAAATGACTGTGCTCTTCACTACCTTGGCAAACATGGTTTCAGAGTAGACTAAATTGTATCGCTTGTTTGTGGGCTTCTGTTTCTTTTGCAGCATTGTCTATGTAAGTTTAAAGGGCACATTTCCCAGCAATTCAACCTTGACGATTTACAGCATGTCCTATGAAGCTTTGTCCTTCAAGATCTGTATCAGTTTTCCTTCATTATGTGAAACACATTGTGGTTTTCTCTGTTGGTTATATTGTGATATTAAAGTGGTAACTTTGTCTCACTGTTTGTCTGTATTTCATTCTTTTTTTATATATTCTTTATACATGATCTCAACAACACCTCAAATCCCCTGCTCTCTGAGCAGGATTGCTGTAGATCTCTGGACCTGAGGCCAATGAGTCCACTTGACTTGTAAGGAGGTTTGATTCCTTTTCTTAGTGTCAGTGGATTTGTGATGTGGCTTAGAGATGGCAGCTTGTTGAGTTATAGTGTTAGACAATTTGAGCGGTGTAAACAAACTAAGTGTTAAAGTGTGAGCATGTCAGAGTTAGCCTTCGTGACGTGCTTGATTCATATCAAACCTTCAGGGCTATTCATCATGCATCATCACAAATATCAAGATCCATGTATAATTCACACACAGCCTGCTGCTGCTTGTGAATTTATATAGAATGTTATTGCATTATTTGAATTTGCCTAAATGGATGAATTTATTTTAAAACCAGTTTTTACAAAATTTGAACCATATACATTTATTCATTTAGCAGATGCTTTTATCTAAAGTGACTTACAATATAAGTCATATAAATATAATGCAAGCATTTTTTTGAGTCACAGTTGGTTTAATTAGATGGTTTGAATTGAGACAATGTAGGTTTGTAAAACTAGTCTGGTGACGTAACGGCTGAATAAAAGGCGCATTAAAATGATGATATTCACAATGTTGCATAATTTATTTTGGCAGCATCACTGTCAGTATGCAGAATCTGCGTCCTTGTTTTTTTAGCTGCAAAGCCATTATCCCACACGCTGCAATAAGCATCCCTTCATCTTAACTTGTGTAGTTTATTTGTGAATGAGTGCATTACATGGCCAGAGACAATGGAGCTGTCATCGAGGACGTTACTTTGAGCTGTGTAGAAGGTTGATGATGATTCCTCCTGATGTTGTGGGTGCTGTGTTGCGTAATCAGATCTTGGTAAACCATGCTCTTCCCCAGAGCATTTTGCAGACAGCGCTTGCTCTCGCGTCACTGCAGCCTCGGCACGAAGCTCTCTGATGTCGTATTATTTAACTATTGAGATGTTAAAGTGATGAGGGAATGAAAATGTTTCCTGATTGCATTGCTGCTGTGCTTTTGGAGTTTTTTTTTTTTTTTTTTTTTTTACATCATAGGGTTTTTGATCTCACTTTGTCATAATGCTTGTTTACAGTCAAATTAATTCCTTTAAGCATTAACCAAACAGTTTTGCGGTTCATCTTTGATCCAAATGTCAAACATTTGATGTTCAACAGAGGTTCAGACAATTGTTTGCCAATTAATATTAATATAATTATTACCATTGTTCATGTCAGCTTTGTCGACAAATGTAAGGTTTGAAAAAGATAATTACACACGCACCAGTAGTTTAGCTTGTTAAGCTGCTTTTTTTATTTGCATCCAGTTCCAGCCCTGCTGAGCTTTTTTTTATTCCCTAAATGGGTTATTAATCCTAAAATGTATAAGAAAATGCAACTGCATAGCTGTCATAATGTGGGCATGTGCATTATTCCATCAAGGGAAGTTTTCCTTTGATCACATAACTCCTTGTGCTGGTCTCCCTCTGTCCTTTGAATTTTGGGGGATAAATAGTTTTTTGAAGGTTACTAAGATTTCCAAATCAGAACAACTATATAAACATGAATGGTGGACTGTCAGTAGTCCGATTGTGAGACTGAAATCTTCAGTTCTCCAGGCCTGCTAAAGTGTCAGTTTGAGTTTACAAGCAGCAAGTTATGGGTGAAATCATGATCTGATCAGAGAATGCCTTTAGTCTGAGAGAGTGAATTGTTTGAGTGTATTTGGTTTTGATTAGCTCATTAATTGTTTTAAATGAAAATATTAAATAGTTTAAATAAAAAAAATAAAAAATTTAAATGGTATTGGGTTTCGTGAGTCCTTTTGTTTCTATCCAGGAACCGTTTGGGGATGCAAAAGTTTTCTGTTTGAGTCATAGATTTGTTGGGTTTTTTGGGGGGATGTGTCATGGCTCTCTCGCCTTGGCCAGTTGTCCTGTGTAAGCCTTTAGCTCTCTGACTGTCTGCCATCAATTTCAATCTAATATGACATAGAGCACCGGAGAGCCCTCTTCTGCATGCTTGTTCCTTAATTAAAGTGCAGGGATTGGTCTCGGTGGACAATCCTGTTAGATTAGCCCTTAACTGCTGGGTGGATGATCCCAGGATCTCATCTGACTCCTCAGATTGATTTCAGGGAAAAGCAAAACAAAATTCTGTACAGTCTGTCAATGTATATTCTTGAGTGCTTGGTCATGATTATTTATTTCACCATATTAGCTCGATGCTGTTAGACATGTGTGGCATCTGATCCTAAAGTCTTTCCATCTCTCCAGTGGTCTTCTGTGAATATTAAGTGACATCATTTTCTGTGAGAATTTGAAATGTTTTGTGTTGGTGTAAATCAACAAGTAGTAGGGACATCATGTAATTGGCACTATTTATACAGTGTTTCGAACATGAAGACTAGAAACTACTTGGTGCCATGAAGCCAAGCAACCAATGAAACGTAGCTAATCATGAACTATGACATAAATTCTAGCTTTCTTGTTTTCTTTTTAGCGAAATAAAGTGGCACCGATTCATTACAACTACAACCGATTTATTGAAAGAAATATGGCTAAAACATTGTCAAGGTTTCTAAAGGAGGGAGATTTCCAAAAGGGCACAACCAGAAATGTGTTTTCACTAGGTCAGAGCACTTTTTCCACTGTTTCTCATTTCCTCGCTCTTTCCTTTTTCCACCTGCGTTAAGTGTTGCTTCCATGTGATGATAAGGGAAGTGTATGTTAGTGCCTTTCAGTGTCTCTCTTCCTATTTTATTAACGCAGTGGGAGGTTGGAAGTCATTGTAAATAATTTAGTGTTATAGTTGCTCTATAGCGCAAAGTGAGCAGAGACACAGGGAAAATTATTTCTAGTGTTTGCATTTAATGGCTGACGACTTAATGAAAGCGTGACCTATAAAGGTATTCTGTACTTGAGTGCCGATGAAGGATCATATGACGAATGGTTACTTCTATTTCTGTAATTGGAAGAACAGTTAACTACTGCAATTATTAACATAAAATGTCTTCTCATTGAATTTAATGCACTGATTCCCATATTTATTGCCATTTTAGACCAGAGACTGGAGGAGGAAATAGAACTTTTTTAATGATATTATTGAATTTTCTCAGTTTTAATGAATGATTTTTTTATTGAATCGAGTGAAATTAGTTTTCTTTTATCCATTAATGCATATATTTGTCTGTCTTTCTTTTCAGTGAGCAGAGTATCTGTCAGGCGCGGGCTGCCGTCATGGTATATGACGACGCCAATAAGAAGTGGGTTCCGGCTGGTGGATCCACAGGCTTTAGTCGAGTCCACATCTACCACCACACTGGCAACAACGCCTTCAGAGTAGTGGGCCGAAAAATTCAGGACCACCAGGTAAGAGAAAGGGGAGCTCTGGTGTCAGGGAGTTGGAAACCATTAATTAGCATGATGAATTGACAAAGAAAAGTTTCTATACTTGTTACAGGAATAGAGGTTAATATTTACCCTCAGCTTTACACTCCAAAAAAAAATTCAGTTTACCTGTTACCACAACTTATATGCGTGGTTCCAAATTAAATATTTGCTTTAGAAAGTAGCATAAATTGCAAACTACATTAACATAATGTGTAATTTAAACAAATTTCTGGATTAATTGATTTAAAAGAAAAAGAAATTGTAGTAACTGTAGTAAATGACCTTATGAGTAATGACTGTGCCAATGCTCTTGACAAGTAATATCTTCATTAAATTCACATGCTTAATAGTTTATATTTTAGCATTAGCTGTGCTAGCTAATTATTTAAAATTTAGATAAGAATCTTTTTTATTTCCAGAGCCACCAAACAACTGTGCTCATAAGTTGGAACAACTTTATTTGAGTAATTGAGCAATCAAAAATTGTTTAACTTTGTTACTAAAAGTTTGATACAAACTTGCAGTTTTAAACCAAAACATTTGTTTTTAGAGTGTATTACTATAAATATTAACTTTATACTAAATTTTGTTAACCAATTCATTTATTTCAATGTTTTAAATCACTTTTAGGCTTTTTGAAGTCTGTCAGTGTGGCATATTTACTGCTATTAATGTGGATTTTCACATTTTTAATTTAGGATGGCTTTGAAAATAAAGCTAATTAATTGGGCCTTCATTTTACCTTTTAACTGTATCTGCAGTAAGGTATGTGATGCTGTAATTTGATTGTGAATATTGTCACAGATAAATGGTGCTGTTGGACACGAGGTCTTCTAGAATGGAGTCAGTGTCAGAAAGGCAGTGGGTTTAACCAGGAGGCTGTCTGCTTTGCCTTGTTGGCCTCTCCTGCAGAGAGGGCTCTGGTTTCACTGCAGTGCTTTGATGACCCATGACACAGAACACGGGAGGTTCGAGTGGCTCACAGATCAGCACAGCATGCTTTAAAGAGAATAACATCTCAGGAGAGATGCTCCTGTTCTTGTCATTACAAGAATGTTATGCTTGGCTACATTTTGGAAAATTCCGTTCATCTTTCCTTTTAGTGGTTCATTGTGGGGTTTCAAGGAATAATTCCCACAAAAATAAAAAGTCACTGTGTCCTCCGCATCAAATTGTTCTTGAGCAGTATGAGTTGGAGCAGTTTCTTTCTTGATAGAGAAATGATAAAGAATGTTCTGACAGCTATTTTCCGTGTGTTCTAAATGTTAGTGGTCCATACAATCCATGACCTATATTAATCAGTCTGTTTCTCAGACAAAGCCATCATATGACTTCAGGAGACCTGAAATATAGTGCACAAGTCCTATGGATTGCTTTTAGGATTTTTATGATGCTTTAGGCTTTTTGTTTTAATTTTTTAAATTGTTCTTTGTGTAAGAACTGAAGTTGAGGTTCTAATTTTTTTGCGAACCATTCCTTTAAGATAAAAGCTTTATGGACTGCACTGAACTACTTAACTTCTATTCAGGATTTGGGAATGTTGTTTTACTCAGAGTAACCTTTACCTTAGCAAGTGATTTGAATTGCTGAAAATGCCTCTTATTTTTCTAGCTATTAATAGCTCAAGAAGCCAGTCCATTTCTTCACCTGATTTATGGGTCAAACTGAAATTTAGTGCTGGAAACAGGTCATCAAAACATTAAAAATCCCATTTATTTCAGAAGAGAAATTGTGTTCTTAACCAAATACCCAAATAGGGCTGGGCGATATATCTAGTGATATGATCATGCGCATCTAGTCAGTAAATCTGGTTCTCTGACAAGCTACGCAATATCACGTTCATTATCCCAGATGAATCGCCTTCAATAATGAACACGATATTGTGTAGTTTGTCAGTGATCTACAGCTCTGTCTATTAAATGCTGCTCCATTTGAAAGCGGGTGATGGCGATTTACCGCTAATCAGGGAATCAGATTTACTGACTCGATGCGCGTGATCATATTGCTAGATATATCGCCCAGCCCTATACACAAATCACTTTTCCTCCCTACTTATGCGCTTGCTGCATCTTTCTCATGCCATATTAATAATACAGAATTAAGTGTGAACTGTCTAGCTACTGCATTAAGTGGAAATGGTTGCAAATTTCTTAAAAATCTCATGATTTATGTGCTGTTCAAGTACATTTTGTGGTTAGGAAGCCATTTGTCTTAAAGTGCCATTTGCTGAGATTAATTGTAACCCTGGTCGCATTTGAATGCTATTAACATATCATAAATAAAACTTCAAAAAATAAATTCTGCCGCAAGAAGAAAAAAAAAAGACTGTATTTCTTACTTTTTATTGATGTAATTTAAAAGCTTATGAGGTTGCTAAAATATCTACTCTATAGTTTCTGCAAAATGGGCATGCACACATGAGAAGTATGTGCTGCTTCAGCAACCTTTTAACCTTTCATCGTTTTATGTGTATTTTGTGAGTTCCCGTATGTGGTGGGAGAGACTTCATTAAATGCCCCTATACTTAAAAACAGGAACCTCCTTTTAATGTTGAATATTGCTTGTGATGCATTTTTGTTGTCATCCATGAGTCTATGTATGCCAACAATGAATTAGGCAAAGTAATTAAATGTATTATCTATAAGTTCACATTATGAATACAGTCTTGTTGAATGAATAGAATAACTTTTGGTAACACTTTGGAATAAGGTTTCATTAGTTAATGTTAGTTAACTACTTTACTTTAGTTAACATGAACTAAGCAAGAACAATGCTTCTACTGCATTTATTAATCTTAGTTGATGTTAATTTCAACATTTACTAATGCATTATTCAAATCAAAAGTTGTGTTTGTTAACATTAGTTAATGCACTGTGAATTAGCATTTAACTAAAAAATGAATAACTATTTTCATTAACATTAACATTAACAAGTATTATAAATAATACAGTAATGTATTGTTCATGTTAATTAATACATTAACTACTGTAATGGAACCTTATTCTAAAGTATTACCCAACTTTTTTTTTTTTATGAGAGGCATATTAATGTGTTCAATATTGCAGTTTATTTTTAAATGACCCTTGAATCAAAATCTGTTTTATTTGCTCGTTTATTTTAGTGCGTACAATTAAGGATGTTTTGTATGCAGTGAACTACTAAATTTGATGATTTGGTTGATTTAGTACAAGTTAGGTATGAAGAAAAAGAAATGAAAAGCTCATATTCTCATGCTTTATATTTCCAATCAGTTGCAGTAAAGACATAATATACAGAATTAACTGTTTATATGTATGCAAAACACAAAAAATAAAGTCGAAAATGGGTTATTTAAATGTGAAAGCAGCTGTTTAGCAGCAGCTTTGTGGTTCCATTGAAAATATAGACTTCTGTTGATCTTGTTTTTTCATTTGTTTTTACAAACGAGCATGCCACAGATGTGGTCAATAGAGCTTAACTTGTATTTTACAGTACATTTCCTTTTTAAAGTGATCATGTTAAGGTTCTATGCATCAAAAACATGTTTGCATTTGAAATGAGTAACAATACTTGCTTATGGAACTATTAATTGGATCCATTTTATCATTTTGATTATGCTTTCATTTTCAAGCTCAGTATAGTTGCTGCTGCCATGTCCTTGCAAAGTCTGCTTTATATTTCCTGACATCAAGAACTTATTTGTATGCTGTATCCTGATATAACCAAGACCATTATATCTATGTTAATAGGCAGCCAATCAATCTCTCTGTGAAGGTTACTCAGTGAAGGCTGTGTGTTAGTGTTTGTCTTTAAACGGCACATATTAATTGTACGTGAAAATCTGTATTGTCACGGAGTTGAAGCATCTCTTTTTTAGAGTGACCAGCACTTGTAGCTGTTTCTTTTTATGACAATTTTTCACAAAAAACTTTCACTTAAGCGCATTAGTCATTAATTCAGTTTAAAACAAGTTTGTAGTAGGTTAGAAGTAATTTTCAGGTTGATTGCCTTGAATAGAGTTTACTGTGTATAAAGGAATAATTCACCTAAAAATAAAATGTTGCTGAAAATGTACTCTCCCTCAGGCGATGAATTTGTTTCTTCAGAACAGATTTGAAGGAATTTGACATTAAATCTCTTGCTCACCAGTGGATCCTCTGCAGTAAATGGGTGCCATCAGAATGAGATTCCAGCTGATAAAAACATCACAATAACCCACAAGTAGTCCAGTCCATCAGTTATTATCTTTTCAAGTGAAAAAAACTGCATGGTTTTATTAAATAAGTCAATAAGATGTTTTTAACTGAAAGCCATTGCTTCTAGCTGAAATACAAGTCCTCTATCCATAATACTGTTTTTAATATTGCAACCAAGGACTCTCACTCTGACGGTACCCATTCACTGCAGATGATCCTTTGATGAACAAGTGATCCAAATCTACATCTTAGATGGTCTGAGGCCGAGTACATTTTCAGAATTTTTATTTTTGGGTGAACTATTCCTTAAACATTGCTCTGATTTTGCATCTTAAACAGCTTGGCATAGCAAGAAAGGCCAATCAGTGATGTGAGTTTTCAGCAGAGCTATCGGTTTATTCAAACAGTGGTAGACAAGGCATGTTTAAGAACTTTCTGGAAAGAGTTTTGGCTTTTCTGTTCAGAAACATAGAAATGCACTTTTGTGTGCTAAATTTAGACCATTTCACGACACGTAATTCACTTCAGGCTGTATATTGCATATGTATTTAATTAGTGTCTGTCCTGGTTCTTTCTTCATTTGTTCATTTCCTGTGAAGAAATGAACCGTTAAAGAAACCTTTTTCCCTTCCATTGTTTAGGTGAGGACATCTCTACATTTTTAGTGAAGTGCAAGATAATGTGCACTTAAAGGTAACCTTTATTCAGCACTGACCATGGTTGTTGCACCCTGCTACACAAATGGCAGAAATGCTGAGGGGGTGGTGACACTGTACATGACTCATTGCTTTTTTTTTATGGTTATTCAGTGTTTTGTGGAAAGCCTATTTCTGCTTCTAAGAGTAGCTAGGCCTTTTTTTAGTCCTAGTTGCGTTAAGTCATGAATGGCACAATTATCACTGATATCAGAGGATGGAGAATATTAGTATTACTTCAGGAAACTTGTTGGCATCTGTTGATGAGCCATTCATGATGGTTTAGTGACCAAGATGAGTAAAGCGCCAAAGTGCTGCACAAAAATGTCAACACACCTTTTATGTTTAGCCTTGGCATCTATATATAGCTGACCAATGTCTTTAGATATATATACTTGAAAATGTGCCAGTAATTAGCCTAGTCATTTATTAGAAACATTTTTACAATAACAACACTATATTAAGATGAGCTAGTAAGGATTTGCTTTCATATTTTCTGTGAAAATGGTTGGAGTAGTATCTCTCTCGATGCATCGATCTTGAAACATGGATTTTTAAATCGTGAATTGTCGATGTAGGACCGGAATCAATTTAAAATGCTAAGAATCAAATGAATCACGATTTCTATAGCGATTAAGTGCTTTCAAAATATATACACAATAAATTACTTTCTTAATTTAGTTAATTGGTCAAACAATCTTGAAATATCAAAATTATTTTTTTTTTTTTGCCAAGTCGCCCAGCCCTATTGCCATTAGGAAAAATGTATACAAATGATTAAATATTTTCCAGCAGTGTATTTGATTTCTTAAAGCAAATTCAAAATAAGATAAGAAAAGTTCTTTGTTTAAAAAAAAAAAAAAATATATATATATATATATATATATATATATATATATATATATATATATATATATATATATATATATATATATATATATATATATATATATATATATATATATATATATATATATATATATATATATATATATATATATACACCCTTGGTCTGACAAAATGTTAGCCTATGCATAATACTTTTAAAAGTTTTTTTTTTTTTATTTTTTTATTTTATGCCATAGCATCATTAATCTAGCATCGAACAATGGACAAAGGTTTTTTATATATAAATCTCTAACCTATGGTTCTGTAACCATAAAGGCTGCTGTGTAACTTTGCAAAAATTGTTCTTGAATCGAATCAAAAACCTATGAATTGTAAATCGAATTGAATAATTCACTACCCAGAGATTCACAGCCCTACTAGCAGGGCTCAAACAATAGAAAAGTTGCTTATATAAGACCATGCCCCAGTCTTAATTCTTGCTGCTCAGTTTCATTAATGTGTTTGAAAAAAAACTGAGAAGTTTTCTTCACTTGTGAGTTGTGACAGGATGGCTTACAGTTCACAGTTCCTTTTATAAAGCTTGCTAATTAGTTGCTCTTCTCATGGTAATTACGTTGATGTCAAAGGATGAGAAACTGAAATGACTGGGAAAACAGCCAGTTACCACAGAAGCTCGAGAAAGATTCACCCTGTTGACGGAGCCAGTCAAGTGTTTGATGTTTAAGTATCTCCAACCCATATGCGATTACCATATTAACCGAGAAGTATTATTGCTGTAGCACCTGCCTGGTGTTGGGATGGCCTCAGTTACCTTTGAGCAAGTTCTTCTTTTAGTAATGCAGATGTTTGTCCTTTGTGTAGAGAGGTGGTTTAGTGAGAATTTTTTACTTGAAACTTTTGAAACCTTAAGTTTTATCAGTTTGATCTCATGAGGGAAAAAAGTAGCTAAGCATATGCAAAAACATTATGTTGCCCATACTAAACATGGGTTTTATTTTCTTCAGTACAGATGAGGTTTTAAAATGCTTAAAAACATTTGTTTTAACACTTCACATGAAAGCTGCAGCAATTTGTATGCAATGTCACATTGTTCCCCCGAGACCATGTGGAGTTTTATGGACTACTACAACACTTATGTTGTGTGAGGATACAGCATGTAGTGCTTTACAGCCTTCTGAGCTGTTCTGAGTTTAGTTAAGGCTTGCATTTCAAATTATATGGTTTTCAAGCATTGATTTGCATATATGCTGTTCTATTCTGTCAACAGGTGGTAATAAACTGTGCCATTCCCAAGGGGCTGAAGTACAACCAGGCCACACAAACGTTTCACCAGTGGCGAGATGCACGGCAGGTGTACGGCCTTAACTTTGGCAGCAAAGAGGATGCCAATGTATTTGCCAGTGCCATGATGCATGCCCTGGAGGTGCTGAACTCTCAGGATGCAGGTGAGAATGCTGTTTTCAAAACAGCGTGCAAAGCTTAATGACGTGAGAATTGTGTGAACTGGGTTCTACCGCACTTATGTAGCATTCCAATAGTGATACTCAGGATTCTTCTGATGAATCATTTTGGAACTACTTTAGGAAATTCTGCAGAATCATCCTCCTAACAGTGTACATAAAAAAATAATAATAATAATTATAGTTCTAAAGATTTTAGGGTGAATCATGTTAAAAAATTTTAAAGTATTTTTATGTTTAAAAATTGTAAAGTATTTTTATTAAATAAATATAAGTGCCTCATTTGAAAACCATTAAAATTATAAAAAAAAAAAAAAAAAAAAAATATATATATATATATATATATATATATATATATATATATATATATATATATATATATATATATATATATATATATATATATATATATATATATATATATATATATATATATATATATATATATATATATATATATATATATATATATATATATATATATATATATATATATATATATATATATATATTATAACAATAATAACCACAAAAACAAAAAGTATTATTGTTGTCATTATAATGATTCTTGGTTGTCATGTTCAAATAAAATAATGTATTAATAAAAATTTTTTTAGTTATCATTAGTGTTTATTATTTGTTTAACCATTTTAATAGTTTCTAGAAATGTTGTTGTTGTTGTTATTTTATTATTGTTATTATACTAGTATATTGGTGTCATATTACTGTTATTTCAGATTAGATATCATATTAAAATTAACATTATTTGAAAAGTTCCAGGATGTGCATCAGTGATTTTGTACCACAGTAACCTCAGCCAATGTCGCTGTTAAAAACGCTGTAACGCACATGGCTTGCTGCTTTACTGTAAGAACACTGATGCTGCACTTTGTGCTTTTATTCTAAGTTAGACACTATTTAAATCTGTTAAAAACAGTCTAATTAGTAAATGGTCTTTCACTGTTTTTTTTTTTAGTGCTAGTGAGCTCTGCAGAACTTAATTGTGTTCTGTTCTCTGCCCAGTTAGTGAGGTCACATTTGGAGCCAGACTCAGCCTATTGTGCTCAATTAATTGTAATTTAGCAAACGGGGCCCACTCACAGGGGTTTTGTTTGGTATGCATGTTGTTTATGAGAGTGAGAGTCTGGGTTACCTCTGATTAGGTTTAGGAGGAGGTGCCTCGGCTTGTGTATAACAGTCTGCATGAAATCCATTTATCTGCAGTGGTTGCGTGTGCATGTGTACATACACGTGTCGCTTTCAGCCTTTTTTCCTCTGCTGTCTGAGACCCTGGCACGATCACAGCGGGGGGTCATTCCCCACACTGAGCTCAATGTTCTCAGCGTGTCAGAGCAGTTCATTGCTGAGGTTATTTTGCCATTAGAAACAGATGATGCTTTGTTTTTTGGACTGGACCCTGCTTGTCTTTTTGAGATATGGTGGATCTGTGAGTCCTGAGCTGATGCATATTGAGCAGTTTTCTTTTCTACTGTGTATCACAATAGTAAGGTCATTCTGTGAACTCCATACTGTGTGTTTGAGGCAAGGAAGCTTTTGAAAGGATTGTTTGTATCCATTGCAGCAAGCTGATTTCTATTCAGTCAGGCTTTGATTATAGGAAAATGGTGTTTTACTGATGTATAGAATAAATATGAATGTCACAGTTAGATTTTTGGCAAAGTTTACTATACAAACTATATAATTGCTTTCTATTTTTTTTGTATTTTTTTTATTTTTATCAGGGTTTTTTTTCAGCTTTGGTCATTTTAGTATTAGAAGTTATTGGCATTTACACACAGCATTTCTAGGTGTATTTCATTTTTTTTTTTTTTCAGGTTTCAGTTAATGAAGATAAAGTTGAAGTTTACACAATTAACAATTAAAAAAATTAAAAATGAGGGGAAAAAATAAGAGTTTAATATTCCCTCAAGAAACTTTGCATTCTCTCACAAAGATATTTTCGTTTCCTGGCAAAACCAGTTGAGTTTGATTTGATTGTTGATCCTATTTACTTTACAGCTTGGTTCGCCTTTTGAGATTTTCCTAAGCTTTTACAGCTTGTGGTGGTTTATACAGCTCTGTATGTCCACAATGTAGTGTTTCATAGAAAATTTGTATTTTAACGTTGCTTAATATAAGACTGTGATGTCAAAAGCCCAAATTTTATATTTTATTAAAGGGGTCATATGATGCTTTTTTTAAAGATCATTATTTTGTGTAACAGAATATGTTGACATGCTTTAAAGGTGTCTTCAGAAACATTTTTTGTTATACTGGTTGAAAGTCTCTTCACATCCTGATAGCAATCATTAAGTTAAGTGGTTTAAATTTATTTAACTGTATTTATATGATCTGTGGAAGATGTAGGATCAAGAAATGTACGTTCAATCTAAACGCTCCGTCTGAGTGTTTTAAATGGCTTTCCTACCTGCCTGTCAACATGTGTATCTGCGTACTTCTGTGTACCGTTCGCGCAGACCGAATACGTTATTCGCACATCGTGCCGATAGAGCTAGAATGGCAAACAAACATCAACAACCCGGACTTCCTTCCTGGTATTGTAGTACTTTTAAAGTTTTCTTGCTGGTTAATGACACATTTTGTAGCCCAGCGGTTCCCAATTCCAGTTTTCGCCCACATATTTTGCATGTCTCGCTTATCACACCCGATTAAGATGACCAACTCGAGCTATGTGAATGAACTGTGTTACAATCGATATGGTCCCTACACTGTGTTCATTGCTCCCTACTCCCTGAGCAGGGGTTTACTTCACTTAGGAACATGGACCTGAATTGGGAACCACTGATGTAGCCTATTGTAGTAATGTTGTCTCTGGTATTCTGGTCTGTGAGCATAAATGCGTTCAGGGAGCGTGGCTTTGGACGCCATTTGCAGAGAGGGTGGGACGTTCGCTTTCAGTGCTGTCAGGCTAATGTTCGCATTTTCCAACATCTCCTATTACACCTTTAATGTTCAAAAAACATTCTTTTTCAAATACTGTACATTTATTGTAGGTCCTCTGTGCCCCGCATCTCTCTAAAGCCTCGTTTTCTACAAAGTCCCTCCTTCCGACAAGCGCAGTCTGCTCTGATTGGCCAACTGACCCAGAGCATTGTGTTTGGCCGAACGGCCACAAGCACTTGCTGGAAATGTAACGCCACTTTCCATTATCGTGATATTCATCTTTCAAAATAAATGTAAAGACTGTTAATAATGTCCTTAGTTTTACCATCAGTTCAAGCCCAAAAGGCGAACAGAGTCGCGTGACGGACAGTGATGAAGCTCCTATGTGTTTGCAGTAGAAAAGCCACACACGGTTAAGACACTCCACTGTCTCCACTGTGCAACCCTGTCTCTCTCTCTCTCTCTCTCTCTCTGTCTCAAACACACACGCGTCACAAAACTCTGCATTTGAACATTCAATAGAAAATTAATAAATGAATAACAGCACTAATAACATTACAGTAGTTGATTCAGAAGCACCAGATTGTCGTAGCAATCAGAATGACCTTCTCTCCTAGGTTCACGAAACGGTTGTCCATAAAATGAGTTGCTGTTCTTTTGTAAGTAATCTTAAAGATTCCTAAATGCATCTACTTTGAGAATGCCAAATTAAGTGATTTTACTTTCGCCTTGAGCTGTGTAGAGCTAGTTGTTTGTCCGCTCACAATGCAGACATGGTTTTAGGTTTTCGCAGCACGATACGCAATGGAACGTGTAATAAGACAGTATAAGTCATTATAATCCATAATTATGTCCCCTCTGGATGCAAAAAATGCTTCGTTTGTAATGGTTTTTTTTGTTTTTGTCTTGTCGTGCCGGCACACACGTCATCACCATATGGTGAGGGGCGTAACTTTTCCATCTCTGGAAAAATGAAAATGTCACAGTACCACGTTTCGTCAAGAACCGGTGGTACCGCGGTTCTTGATGCATACCGGGATGCATAAACAGGAAAAGAGAGATCGAATATATATTTGCGAGAGGAAAGGAAAAAAAAGAAAAATGAAAAAAATATATAAAATAAGTTTTCCCTCCCACCCAGAATTTTTTTTTCCACCACCAAAGTACCACAATTAGAGTTTGCTGTATTTTCCACAGCTTGGTTCTCTTTTTGTATCTGAGAATGAAGAAAAGGCATTTTGTGAAATAATATTTATTCAAGCAGTGCAGAAATGGCGACTGTTGCCATTTTCCATGACCTTCAGTTCTTTGTCTCACAAATCTCGCTATGGAAAGTTATCTAGTCACAGCTCTGGGCTCCTGTTATCACCACAGGAAGCTTCAGACTCTGTGGCCTTAATACTGCCTATTAATTACCTGGTAGCACGGGAGTTAATTATGCAAAGCAATGTTAATTATGCATACTTTGCTGATGTGCAGATAGTCTTGCAGTCCAAGTCCTCTGACTGTTGCAATCCAAAAAGCATTGAATGAATGATGTAAAATGCTGTTTATTGTGAGATTTTTGTTTTAATCTCTCAGACCCTGCAGACAGAAGCTTTGGGGAACATAGAGAAATTTCTGATCATCTCCTGAGGCCTTGGGGCAGAGGAGTCTTCAACAAAGGAGTTTTGCCTTTGAGATTTTCATTTCTCTCTCTTTTCATCTGCCTTGCAGCTTTCTTCTCACATCTGATCCCTTTGGTCCTCTCTTCCTTCCTTATGTGTCCACTTTCTCCCTTATTAGAGACTAGGTTTACATTTTGTTACTTTGTGCCAGTGTTGGGAACACAAGCTAATCATAATTTTAAAGTAGTTCTGCTACAGTCAAGCTGCACTTTTGAGCAGTAGTTAGTTACACTAATTTGGAACAAAGCTACATTTATGTAAGATAAATACATACACTAAAATAATTTTTTTTTTTTATAAAATCAATAAATTAGAGATGCTTTTGATTAACATTTAATGAAATGAAAACTAAAGTTGGTAAAAAGAAAATCTGAATAAAACTAAATTCTGACAGCATATTTGATTATTAAGATTATTAAGTTTGATTATTAAAAGTAGTGGTGGACCGATATATCGGCCTATTTCTGCATTTTTCCAAATATCGGAATTGGCCGATACGTTTTTCTGCTTGGTCGATGTGTTCGAGGTGGGACTTTTATTTTGACAGCACACTCTCTCTTGTTTATTGTCGGCGTTAACAGTTCTGTCTAATACGGATAGTCTGTTTAATAATCAGAACGGTTAAACAAAGGAATTAATGTATACAGAAAGTATTATAACAATTTATTTTATATTAGGCCTCTTAGTGATAGAAAGGCAAACATTATATTTTCTCGTTTGCCGTCAGCATTAAGCAAATATGCATTTATATAATTTAAACAAATCTTTGAATGACTAATGAACATTTAATTTCACAAACCATGCAAAGCTGGAGTCAAGCTCAAATGTATGTGTATCCTGCATTATCGCGTGTTCTCTGTGTGATGGTCAGTCTGTGTGAATTGAATGCTTTAAACTTTAAACTCGTGATTTTAAATTACACTGCACTTTATGCATTTGCCCACTGTCATATTCATATAATTTACACTTGCTGTGCTGTGTAAAATGGGTTACCCTGGCTTTATTTGAAAAATATAATTCCCAATGCACACAAACTTCCCAGAATACTGAGTGCTCTGTTGATTATGGTTTTTACTTTTTTTTTTTTTTTTTATACATATTATATATTTATTAAATATTCATTTATTTGTGAAAAATACTGTCTAAAAATCTATATCTAAAGTAGGGCTGACCCCAAATAGTCGACGATTCAAAGCTTCGATTCAAGGAACCTGATTCGACTACCAATCTCACAGTCGAATATTCACGGGTTGTTATGATTATGCCATTCTGACTATATGTGAGTGCTCAAATGTATGATTTCACATATAACTTGTGGTTTTCTCCCAATAAGTTAATATGCAGCCTATTATGATAAAGCCATAAATAAGAATCTGAAAAGAAAGAAGCTTCAAATAAACATTTTAAAGTGTGGAATAAATCCAACCACCCCTATAGATTTGTTTCGCTTTTCATAATCCGTGACCAACAGAGGAGCATCTTGGCGGCAGGGATTTCAAACTTTACCAGGACTCAAACTGACACAGGCAGAGACTGGATTTTTCAAATGGATGAGTGTGTTTTTTTGCATGAGTGTTTTGCCTTCCCTCCCTGTTTAGTTTGTTTGGTTTGGTCTACTCCATTGCGTATCTTGAAACATGCCCCCTTTCGCATCATCTAATTTACAGAGAGCGAGAGACAGATTCATCCGGTACAGCGAATTTCTCTGAGCAGCAGGCCACTGCTGGCCAAGCTCACTTAAAACATAACTCACTGTGTTTACGAGAATACTTGCAGAGACAATTATTTTGAGAGAATTGTGTGTGTATGTGTTCATTCAGAAGTTACGATACGCGAAAGATGAATTAATTCTGTGTACGCGCATTGTCTGAAATGCTGCTCTCAACGCATGCTTTGAATGAGTGCGCAAGCTCCGAACGCGTGCAAATTGTTTAAAACGCTTGAATCGGCAAGATTTCTAAACCAGTGCCAACAATCAACTACGATCTTTTTCACCCCTTCTAGCGCGAGTAACCAACATGAATCAAGTTAGGAATTTTACATCACTATTCACGATAGCCCATCGGTTAGGGCGGTGATATATTTTGGAGCCCGACTGGAAAACACAATAGCCCCGAGATGTCGGGCTGGCGATTTTACAAGCCTTGAACCTCAGATCTGTCCAGTGTGTGAACCATTGGTTTCCACACTTGTTTCGTTTAACAAAATAAATGATTATTTTAAAAGATTGACTCAAAAGAATAATCTGTTCACGAATCAGATCATGAACGTGTATTATCGAGTTAAAGATAATCTATTATTGAACAAATCGAATAAATAAAAACCAAGTTCATCTGTAAAGCGCACAAAGCTATCGTTTGAGTTTATAAACTTCTATTTCATGCATGATTCGTATGGATCTGTTAACTGAATGCAGTATGAGTTCTAGGTGAATGTTGTGTCATGATGAGCATGTATCGCTCACTAGGAGTCGTTAAATTAAAAGCTGCTGCACACAGGTTTTTGTATCCCTATTGGTTAAAATCCCCAAATTGTATACTTAAATTAATAAATGACATCAAAACAGTGGCGGATGCGTTATGTGTGGTGGAGTCCAAGTCCACTTTTTGGTCCTAGTCTGCCCCTGCTGCTGAGCTACTGTGTAATGTGACAAATACCAGTTACGTTAATAGCGTTACTCACCAGCACTGACGTGTGTGCTACGCTATCTCTGCTGAATTTGCTAATGCTTGTAGGTACCTGGCAGTAGGATCCCATGTGACTGTGCCAGAGCAGAAAAGCGTTATTGGCTCTCCTTAAATCACATTGTCAATATTAAGCTGTGTACAGCTGCAATAGAGCTAAATGTGTTCTATTAGAGCCATCTAACCAACTGCAGTCTGCGTCCAGATCTCAAAGTGAATTTATTTGCAGTGTGTGCTTGTATTGGCTCTTTTACTGAAGCTCTCAAGTCAAGATGCAGTTAACCTTTGCTACATGTTTAAGGGCTTTGAGATTCATCCACGTTTGTCCAGTAATAGTATTTATGCATTTTTTTACCTTAAACCCCTGCTTGACTGTTTTTCCACTCACATTTATTTTCATAACTCCTAAATACTACCAGCCAATAAATTAAAAAATTTAAGCACTGGTGGGCAAAAAAGCAACAACAATTTATTTGTTTTAAACCGTTTAGCTCCTGGCTCTTTGGCTTTATTTATTACCTCTCTTGGCATATTCAGATTGAGAAAAATTAAAAAATAAAAATAATAAAAGTAAAATATGCCACCTGTTGATTGTACAGTGATTTTCAATGTTGCTAGGCAGACTTGTTACTAAATCATGTCAGCCGATGTTTTCTTAGCATATTCATGACCTCAGGTGGGCCAATACCCCTCAGATATCACATGCCTCAATCCCAGAATGCGATCCACTGTCTTCTACCATGCATCTAAACACAGACTCAGGTGGAATAACAATGTAGTCATCCCTTTTTTAAGACTCTTAGTTGTTGTGTTTGTATTTTTGGAGCATCACATGGAGTAGTATGTGTACATGGCCAGATAGGAATGTTTGTGACCCTTTTGTGCATTATTTTTGTGCATCATCCTGTTGTAAAAGCAAGTTTAGCTAATGGTGATCTCCTTTGAAGACATTCATGTTTATATTTTGTTTAGTTTTTGTGCCGCATGTCATCCATATATATAAATGTTCATACATCGCTTGAGTAGCAAGATTGTGTTCAGTTCTAACCATTTCTTCCATTTTGTTATTTTTGGGTAAGAATAAGAAGCACTTCATCCGATACTTAGTGTCTTTCATTCCAACATAAGAAAACATTTCTGGAATCAGCATCTGACATAGCATTTAGCCAACAGTTTGTGTATTTCAGATGGGACATGGATTAATTTAAACTGCAGTTACAGATTCATATATAGGCTTAATGATTTGTTTTTAACATAAAACGTTGAATACTGAAATTTGAAAATGTAAAACATGGGGGGAAAAAAAGCTGAAATGTGAAATTAAAACTGCCAATTGGTGACAGCAAGTGAATGTTAATGAGTAAGTCATTGAGATTCAACTGATTCTTTTAAACAGTTGATTAATTCAGAAACAAAGCATTTGACTGTGTTAATGAGTAAATCACTGAATCATTTATTCAACCGATTTGTTCAAAAAGCTGATTCATTCAGTAAACACAGTCCATTGCTTAGAGATGCAATACAGGGCTGTAATCTTTGTTTGGAACTATTTTCGTTGGCAAAATTGAGCAAAAACAAGCAATATTATGTCTAAAATGTAAGTCACTTATTGCTTTATTGAACTTGAATAAAATGATTATTAAATGTGATTATGCATCTGCAGAAAAACCATTACAACAACACTTACCATATTATCGCAGACGTACTGTATATCGCACACCCCAGACTCGACTTGAGTGAATGAAATGAAAGCATTCGTGGTTGTGAGCGGCGCACACTTGTTTGCACATGAGCAAAAGTGTTTTTAGGAGTCTAACTTGCAAACGCCAGACCACTGATTTGTCAAACCTGCTTTCCTGGAGTCTGTGTTTTTCTGACTATTTTGTAGTAATGAATATACTTACGGGAAATGTATCGGAGTAAAAGTTGCCTGAAATATAAAAACTCAAGTAAAGTACAGATACTCCCAAAAAATACTTAAATACTGTAACGAAGTATTTTTACTTCGTTACATTACAACACCGTTTGAGAGTTTGCTGAGGAGTCCAGGGGAATCAAAAGTTCTTTTTTTACAAACACCTAGAATGGATCTGCTAATTTTAGTTGAGTGAAATGTGCAACATAAGTCACATGCCAGGGTGATGTTACACTGACACTGGAGCCATAGACTGTGTGAGATTTGGTGAGTTTTTATATAAATGTTGTTGCCAGCATGACTGAGGATCTCTGTTGCAAGGCAGACGGCCCTAGAGCTCTTGGCAACATGGACTATATATACATGGAGGCGTGATGGTTTTGCTGATTGATGTATTGGTGAGGTAATGTATGAACATGTTTTTCATTGAGAAATCAAAGCGTCCAAACCAGACAATCCACTTGCGGAGTTTACATGAGAAATGTGACCTTTCATCTTTCCCACGGGTAATTGGAGTTTAGCTTTGTAAACTTTACTCTTTCTTCATTTTAGTTTGTTTATCTTCCACCTTGACGTGACTGTTAGGAATGTGTGAACAATAGCATGATTGCTTACTGGCACAGACAGCCAGGTGTTTGTGGTTTAGGAATAGGATGTGAAGTTTGTTGTAGTGCTGATGGGACAGTGTAATTTAGTTGCTGTTGGTTAAGCTCCTCCAATACCCTGGCTTAGCTGAAGCCGTGTGATTTCTCACGCCGTGAAATCTCAGTGGGGAAAAAGACCCGTCTTCTACCTAAATAATCACCTTGTTGTTGAAATGCTCTTTCACAATTGAGATACACCGATATAAATACTCTGGTTTCTAATTATGTTCATGTTCTGACGTTCATCTTGCTTGTCTAAATGAAAAAAAATATATACATTTTAAACTTTTTTTTTTGAAAATGACCTTTCATGCAGTGTGTAACAGCTCTAAGTGAATAAAAACACTCTGCAAAGTTATGAATCTGAAAGAAAGAATTTACTCTGAATCAGTTGAGGCCTATTTAAAATGAATCGCAAGCCCCTTTCATGTTGATGTCAACATGAAACATTAGCATATTGTCTGTCCACTTGTTGGGCACACATACGCGGGAAAACTTGGTCTGAATGAAAATGCTAATTCATTCTTCTTTGCCACTAAGTGCCACTTTTGCAGCTGTAAAAATAGCTGTCCCCCCGGTAACGCTGTACACAAAGCAGCACTGCTCACAAACACTGCTTTATCAGTCATTACAGCCAAGATGAAATACAAATGACCAGTTGCACCAATCATGTAAATTACTGTCATGCAAAGGAGGGGTTTGGAAAAATGAATCGTTGAGCTAATCGCTTGGGAGTAGTTGAGCAAGTAAGGTAAAAATAAATGCATATTTTAAGACAATGAATGTGTTTTTTGACTTTGCATGCATGTCAGCCTGTTGTTGGGGACTCCCAAAACCAAAATATGAACCTTTCATAACCCATAATTGGGGCACTTTAATCATATATCTGGCATTTTATTTTTCTCTTTTTCTGATCAGTGAAACTGTGATATGTATAATTAATAGTTTTAGCTAGGCTATATAAGGCTTGTTTTCAGAGGACATTTTTGAATATAAGTGTGTGCTTTTATACCCAGCTACCCAGCATCTTGCACATCCTTTTACCTAAAATGGGAAAAAAATCTTCGCTCTAGAAGTCTGGATACCTTAGCTGTCACATGGCTAATGTGCCCTGACCTTCATTTCATCACTTTCTTAGATGGAAGGGTGGACTAGTAATCTAGTGAGAAAAGTAGTAGCACAGAAAAACAACCTTGTTTAATCTTTTATATTTTTGGGATTTTCGGAAGCTTTACCTGGCAACTGTTATAACTAATTAGCCTGATACCATTACGATTAAATGGAGCTCTAATTTTAGTCATCTGTCACTAGCTTCCGTATAATAACCTCTCTGGAGCCAGTAGCCTATCTGCCACATGTAAGATGGTCATGAGTTGAGGTTCCTGTGCCACCTTTTGTGTATAAATACTGTCTTGTGACGACCTGTTGACAGTCGTGAAATATGTGGGATTGCATGAGCTCATCCATGTCAGAACAAAGCAGGCTTTTCACCCCGTCCTACCGTAGACCCCCGGGAAGCTGTCTGCGTCTAGAGGTCTAAATGAAGGTCAGCCTGCTTAGAGACTTTACAGTTTGGCAGGACAGGTGTTTGTCTTTTGAGACGCGCCACCTCTGAGAGGAAATAGAAAGATGGAACATTCCTGAGCCAAAAAGAGTTTGTTTTTCTGGCCGTGGAGCCTAAATATGGCTTGAAAGGGGTGGGCTTGAACCGGTGTCTGGTGTTTGTTTGCTTCCTGACACCACATGACCACCAAATTGCTCCAACAGCCAAGGTGGGAGAGATGACGTTGGCAGCCCAGAACACTTTTTATCGATGAGCTCATTCTCTTGCCCCAGACTCTTAATAGTCCTCGTTGCAGAAGGTTTCTCTTCTCCAGCTTTCTAAATAGTTGCAGAGCTTGGCTTGTCACTTCTTGGGATCTTCCAGTACTCAGGTTGGCTTGGTTGCTGTGGAATTAGTGTTGGTTTTGAGTTCTGTGCTTAGTTATGCGGTTTCATTCCTTCAGTTTTTCTTTTTTGAATGGGAATCTGACTCAGGTATACAAGAGTAGAGCCCAATATCTCTACCTCGACACTCCCAGTGGGACTTGGTCCGGGTTCAGAGCATCAGAGCAGAAAGGCAGGCCTGCAGGCACCTGTCCATCATGCCAGCCCCCAGAGTGTACCGCTTCCCGCAGAAGATCAGCCGCACTGAGATCATCTTGAGAAGTGAGTTTGATGGGGAGGGATGGGGCTTTAGCCATGAGAGACTCCCAGCAGGGGCAGTCAGGGCACTCTGGGACGGCACATGGTCACCGCTGGGTTCAAATAAACTGTGATGTGCTTGAGGTAAATAGTAAAATGGCTATGAATAAAAGATGCAACAACCTTTGTAAAAATCTTGATCAGTATTTGAGATGCTTAAGCCTGGTTATCGGATTCTGTCCTAGAAAACAAGCATCATCTGTCTGAGCACAAATGAAATGAAGGCATGTGATACAATGTTTGTTTACTATTAAGAAAGATTATTCAGTTTGTTACACAATTTAAAAGCATTGTGCTTGATTTAAATTACACCATAGATAATAATAGATTTACTACCAAAACAAGTATAAAAAAAAAAAAATTCAAAATCTCAAGCAGCCAGTCAAAACAGCAGCAGCTCAGGCAGTAGAATTCGTTTAGTGGCAGGATTACAGAGCTTCACAGCGTGAGCTTCTCACTCATATTTCCAACTTTAAAATTATGTGTGTTAGCAGCACATGTGTGAATTAAAAAAAAAAAGTCCCAGTGGGTCCATAAAAAAATCTTTGTAACAAATGTCTCGTATTAAGAGGTCATACATTAAGGCATGGAAAAGCAGGAATTGCAGTGTACTCCAATTTCATTACTAAACTTCAAAAAGATATGATTTCATTAAATATGAACGCTGCATGTTTCAAAGTAAAACCGTGGCAGCAGTTCATATTCAGTGAAAACCACACAATATTGCTTATGATCTACTGTTGATGAATTATAACAATGATTACTTTGTTGTGTTTATTGCAATATTTTATAGATGGTTGTGAGAATGCATATTTCATCTCCCTTTTCTTTTTTAAATGAGTGGCTAGCAATAGTAAAGCGTAAGCATTTCAAAAGAGTAACTGTATATTTCGGTCTTGTTTATTGTTAAAGGTTTTGGTTGCCTGCCACAGGAAGGAAAGTCTTAACACACATTATTCAGTATACAGTATATAGTATTAGCACAATAATCTGTGTATTACAGATGTGTCATTTTAGTTGAACGTGATCAATGGAAAAAAAGTCACGTTTTTTTTTATTAATTTATTTATTTTTACCTATTAAAAGCAAGTTCCTTTTCTTGCACCGCATTACTTCAGCTTTGAGCACAAATGGCAATTTGTACGGTTCTAGATTTGAATCTGTTAAACAACATCAAACCAAAATACTGGTCAATGTATGTTAATTGTGACAGCTGACGGATTTTGATCAGTCAAACCACTTAACCACTCCACGTTCCTTTCCTGGGTTTTAACAGCACAGCCATGCCAAGTTAATCACAAGAAGTCATTAAATGTCTCAAACAGATTGTCCGTAACGATCCAAGAGCTGCTCTTTTTCTCAGTGAAATGTGTGCTTGTTTTAGCTCGGAGTGCTGAGTCAGTCTTTTCACTCCTTTTGCAGCCATTCTCAATCTTGCTTATCCTGTAGGTAATTTTTTTTTCTCCATTTGATTTGCCTTTCCAAGATAATACAGTTTCCCAGTGTCATTTCAGCTTTCTACCAGAAATGTAAGTGACATGTTTGTGATGGTCTACACAATGTAATGAATCTAGTTTGACAATAGCTTTTAAAGACATCCGTTATCTCAATAAAAGAACACATTGTATAGACTACAGTTCGACAGGAGGTCTTTAGATAAAAGTGGTCTTGGCAGCTTATTTCAGAAGTGCTAAAATTGATTGTTTACACCCTGCACGTATTCAGTGGTCGGATTTTCTTTCATTTGGACTACAAGTGGCCGAACTGTTTCCAAGCAGAACTACTTTTTTTAGGGAACATTGCATCAAAAAGCCTCCCCCCAATGGTTTTGCACCTCATTCCTGCCACTGCAGTTGTTTACCCGACCCAGGGCTGAAGTGGGATCAGGTGATGCTATTTAGTATCTCTGGGGTAATGCCGAACACTGAAAACATCAACACCTCGTACATGAGGCAGCTGAACTAGCGCCAGTAGTATTCCTAGTTACCATTTTATTTTAAGAATTTTATCTTTTTTTTTTTTTTCATTTTATTTTAATATTTTATTTTATTTTTACATTGACATAACACAATGTGTAACTAGATGTACAAACTATTTTAGCAAGATATAGTAAGTAGAACCCGGTGATTTCTGCTATTTTTAGGTCCCAGTCCCATTTCTTGCCTGATTTTGTGTCTCTGTCTTTAAGCCCTGAATAATGAGACGAGTCATAACTGTGATGCTAACGATTATCATTATATCCTAATCCTAGGACGCCTCCGCTCCTTTGACTGGTTCACCTTTCTACCACTGAGACAGGAATCCTGTATACAATGACATGCAACATTTCTTTTGACTTTCATAATCTTGCTTTAATAACATCCCATTTAACCGGTTCACAGACTTGCTCCGAATCCAATCAGAATCTGTTTAGAGCTAGATGACTAATCGTTTGCTTCCTCATCTTCAAATTATGCAGCACTTGACTGTAATTTTCCCATTTGTGGAAGCACAACTGTGGAATTAATTGGAAGGCTTGGGCCCGTCTTGTGTGAAACACATTGAGTGATAAGGGGATCATGGTTTGGTAATGGGGCTCCTTGTTTTTTCCCAAATGTTGTTTTAAAACATTGAGGAGAAAAAAATGGTCTTTCAAGAACAGGTGGTGTCTCAGTCTTGTTCTGATTGTCAAGCCTTTTGGCATAATTAATGGTGCTTGCTTAGAGAAGCATCCCAATTACTATTGCTTGTATGTAGGTTTAGGAATTTGAACAATCACTTTCATGTAAATGAGTTACTGCACTATTGCTAACAAATTAGTTTATATCCAGAACAACCATGACAATGTCCCATACATTTGTTGAACGTCTAATCTGTGTTTCTGTTACTTACCGTGTTGTACCTGGTAAGAGCATTTATGGATTAATGTGGATGTTTTATGTGTGTATTCACATTATAATTTACTTAGCCTCATGTTATTTCAAATCTGTATGACTGTATTTCTTAGAACAGAAGATATGTCAAAGAATATTTAGATTAAAACATTTTTTTTTTGGTCCATACAGTAACTGTCAAGCCAGTTTCATTGTATCGACCAAAATCGTACAAATATTTTACGTTGTTCCACAGAAGTAAAATTTAATTTAAAATTATCGAACTAACAAAAAAACTAATTTTAGAATCTATACCGTAACCAAACATTTTTGTCATAACATTTCAAATATTTAAAAAAAAAAAAAAAAGATATCCAGTATTATTTTATCCATTAAGACATGGTCACAGAGTGCATATAGTAAGTACGGGTAAACTGTGCAAAGTTTCAGAAGGGAACAGAATTTATTTTTCCTCCCTTGAGCTCATTGTGATCTTATTATGGTCATAAAATAAGGCGTGAATTTTGATGGTGTGAAAGATGATTCAACTCTGTGAAATTAAAGCTGTCTGGTGTATTCATGGCTATTAGTTGTTGGTGACATCATCCGATAACTTGATTTCAAGCCCATTACTTGGTCCTGCGGCCAAGACCAGCTTTGTTTCTCTTTGTCAGTGCTTAGAGAAAGTTCCTTGATCCTCCCTGAGGAAAATAGTCTATTTTTTTTTCTCATTTTTTTGAAGTGTGTGTCTAAAATTTGCCCTTTGTAGTAGATCTCCAGATTTTAGTGTCTCAGCTGTATCTCATTGTCCTTGCCTCAAAATGGTTAAACCCCCTATTTTCCACCCATGATTGTAATAGTTGTGATGTGGTTGTAACATTGACCGCTTTACCCTTCGCCCATCCAGGCATGAATAATTGATCAGGTCCGGAAAGTGCAATAAATGGATCACATCCTGCTCAGTGAACATTGTGGCAGAGCGTCTAACATCTGACAGCCTATTGGTCCAGTCTTATTTATTTTTTTAATTTATTGTTTTACCACCGCAGCGTTTGCTTGAGAATAGCTAGAACAACATGCTGCTCTCTTTGAGATCTCATGGAGTCACTGATGGCAGTTTAGGAGCTGATGCGAATGGCTCTAGTGCACTTGTTACAAGTGTACATAAAGACCAGGATGGACTTCTACAATACATCTGCTGTCAGAAGAGGCTCGGTGATTCCCTCATCTCATGTAGGTGCTATTCTGACTATCTCGCTTTCTGTTGGTCTGTAAACAATCCATTAATAAGTGGAAACTTAAACTGAGCTGATATTTGAGTGCAAATATTATTTTGTCTTTGAATAATTGCTAATAATTAGTTACATGTGTGGATTCAGCAAGGTGGTACAAGAAAAAAGTTTATTTTTTAATTGTTTAATACATATTAAACTAATATAAGATGCAAATTTAATTGTTTCTAATGATGCAACGTTTAATATTTATATTTTATTTTATACAATATCTTATTGAATTTTTTTTTTTTCCTTAATTTAATTAAATTTGATCTGTGAATACTAGTAGAATAAAAGGTCCATTTGTAGGTTATGCTATCTGTGTGTGATCTAATGGCAGTACATTACCAAACTGGCTTGAAGAAAGATCAGTCCATATTAAAGCTGACACTGAGTGCTTCTGGACCAGAGCCAGCCTTTAAAGTGCTGTTCAGATTGGCCAGGGTTAAATGGGCCAAGTATACTTGCCTTTGTGCCATAGTTTCAAATTGCAGTCATTGCACTCAAAAATCTCTATAATGTAGCCATAAAAACAAATCAAGTTAATATTTGTATAACTTGACCTTGGTCTCTGGAGAGATTATATCTGCTGACTCATTAGATGATATCTGAATAGCTTTGATAATTTGTAAAAAGCTCATGGTTTGTTTCTATTCAAGGAAGGAAGAGAAACTGAGGGTGCCTGCTTATATAACAGGGCCTTTTACATACACATTAAGGCTAGCGTAGGTGTGTTTTATGTGTTAAAAACAGAACATTTGAGAAGGGAATTTGTAGAGTGGGTTACACCAACATGGACAATCGAAAAAATGGTCGATTTTCTTAAAGGGGGGCACAAAACTGTAATGTTAGATTAGATTTGAAAGATGAGTTGATTACTGCTTGGCTTGTCCAGATGGCTCAGTTTTAATGTCATTTTTTCATGGAGTCTTGTGTGCTGTGGGGAGAATTCTGCATTCAGACTTGTTTAATCCAATTAATGTGTTCTGCAAGCCATTTGTTTCTGGTTAAAGTTGAGTTTAGCTTTGCTACTTGGTGCGCATTGCATGCCATGATCTACTTTGCTGCAACTTTCATGTTGATGTAAAAAATATGCTACTTATTATCCCGGGACAGATGTTGTTTTATGTTTTGTATGTCGTGTTTTGTTAAATGTTGTTTTTTGTTTTATCGTTTTATATTTTATGTTGGCTGAAATGTGTTTTATATTTTATGTTTTGTTAATTGTTTTGTTTTATGTTATGTCGTTCTTCAGGTTTTATATCGTTTTTTATTTTATGTTAAAGTAGTATAAAACAAAAAAAATTTACGTTTGTGTTGTTTTTTTGTTTTATATTGTTTTTTATTTTATGTTGGATGAAATGTTTTATATTTTGTTTTGTTAATTGTTTTATGTTGTTCTTCAGGTTTTATATAGTTTTTTTAAAGTATTATAAAACAAAGAAAATTAAGTTTGTGTTGTCTTTTTTGTGAAATGTAATGGTACGTTTTATTTTGTATTTTTTTATGATAGGTAATGTATGTTGAATGTTATGTTTATGTTGTTCTTTGGGTTTTATATATATATATATATATATATATATATATATATATATATATATATATATATATAAAATATATATAATTAAAAAAAATCTTTTTTAGGCTTTTTCTGGTTACATATTTTTTATTTTTAAAGGGTTTATGCTTTTTTGTGAAATGCTATGTTTTGTTATTTTAGCTTGCTTAGATTTTATTAATCCGTAATCCATTTTAGAGAAATACATACATGCTTACATAATTTCAACATTTTCAACTATTGACCTTTTGTTTGGTAGATGGTCTCAAATCAGCAATGTGGGCCAGACCTTTTGCTGTGTTGTCAATAGTTTGTCTATATGTTGCTATTATGTTGTCCCCTAAATAAATGAAACTACAGGAAAGAAATGGGTCAAACAGGTTTAAGGATAAAAAAGCTCTTGTTTTTGCAGTGCCCTGCTGTGTGTAGCATATAAACAGGAAATGGCAGAGGGCATATGTAGTCTGGTAATGAGCTTCAGAGAGGGCCTTGCCTCCAGACTCTGTAAACAGACCTCTCTCACCTGCACAATGCTGCATTGATCGATTAGTCAAGCGTGTCATGGCAGAGACTTGCGCTAAAGCTTTCATTCAGACCTTAGCCTTCCTCTGCTCTCGAATTCAGCCTGACAAAATCAGCAGAGCCTCTATACTCAAGCTATGATGTAAAAAAAAGACAATATCAAGTCTTGGGTTTCCTTCTGCATGATATATTTCCAGCATGAGGTCATCAGCCAGGATTAATTCCTTCCATTTATATTTTAATTTTATTTTAGTTTGTAGTAATCTTTGCTACGGTTATGCAAATCCATTTCTAACAAAAATGTAAAGTGACAAAAATGTGGAGTAATTCAACCTGGCACTGACTGTTTCGGTGCTTATCCACTTCTTTTTTTCTTCTACGTGATAGTGATTTGAACTGCTGCTGACGGTTCCTTTTACAGATAATCTTTTCCCCTTTCCCTGATATATAATGTCCTAATTAAGTCTTGCTGTCCAACACACCTGATCGATGTGTCTTGCAGGCAGCGGCCCATGTTTCTTTCTCTCTCTCTCTCTAAAACCTGATCTTCTGTTACTCTTTTGGGGCTTGTCCAACGTGCTTTACATTATTGATCAGATTTCAAAGTTCTTTCCAAGTTTCAAATAGATACTTATTCCAGGTTTTTCCCTTTTTTTTTTTCTCCCATTTTGTTCCCACAGGCCCCCCGATGCCAAGACAGACCCCTCAGGTGCAGAATGGCCCATCACCAGAGGAGCTGGAGGTGCAGAGAAGGTAAAAACCAAAGTTACAGACACTGACTGCAGTAAACCATATAATCTTGGGTTAATAGCTTGAATCAGCTAGCAAACAAAAAGCCTTTGGGTTCTGATGCTTATCATTTAAAGGTTTAAAGTTATTTATGTTTTATGGGATTTTATTTGTTTTCCCAAATTCCAACAAAACTGTGATTATTTAATCAAAAATTAATTTTTTAAGGTGTAAAATAGGGCTGCAAAGTGATTAAGCACGATTAATCGATTCAAAATAAATATTTGTTTACAAAGTTGTCTATGTGTGTGTACTCACACACACATACCTGTATAATTAAGGAAAATAAGTTAGATTTATATATAAAGTGTGTGTGTGTGTGTGTGTGTACATGATAATTATACACAGTACACGCAACTATATGACCCTGGACCACAAAACTAGTCTTAAGTCGCTGGGGTATATTTTTATCAATAGCCAACATGTAGTATTTTAACAAACTTTTATTTTGACTTGATTAATCATGATTAATGGCTTTGCAGCCCTAGTGTAAAATTAGTGTTAGTGGGAAAGTGACATCTACAAAACACCTTGCACCCCATGAAAGAACACGTGCACTCACAGATTACGAGTTGACATCTGCATGTGTGATGGTGAGAATATGAACCAGGTGAACTCTCACACTGATAGAGCAGCAAAGTAATGTTAATGTCTGTTGGACTAAGTTCAGTTAAATCGCCACTTTGAAGCCCTGAATTCGCTTTTTCATGAGCGTGTTTTATCAAGATTTCTGTGGACTTCAAAGGATGACGGAGGCTGTTACTCATCACCCTGGTCTCGTTATCGAAAAGCTTTTCTGCAGTGAGTTCCCAAAGGAAGCAGCAGTCAAGGTTGAGGCTGCTTGACTGGAATATACATGCTCAAAGCTCACTACTTGCTTATCAGAGTTTTCTTTCAAATTTTTGCTTTAATAATAGATTGCCATTGATGCAGCTATTGCATCTCTATTGGTTTTCATTGCAGTAATGTTTTTTTTTTTAACAAAGGGGCAGAAAGGCTATGAAAATCCTTCTGCCCAATTTTTTCTTTTGTTTAATGTAAACGACAGATCATTCACATTAAGAGTTGAGCCTTTGCCTCGACGGAGAGCAGATCTTCTACAGATCTGCTATGTGAGTGTTTCTCCCTCAGTGATGCATCATTCCATGAGACGAACCCAAGGGAGTCTGGGATGCTCTGTTGAATACGGAATATGATCTCAGTCTTTTGATGGTGACTCAGCAGTGCTCATGTCCTACTTCTCTGCTACAGAAGAAATGTTCAATCTTCACAGGCTTTATCTGCAGAGCCCCTGCAGCCTGTTAAACATTAACCATTGGTGTATTCCCTGCGTGCTGTGAGCCAGGCGAGGACGGCGTTGGACAATGCAGCGCGTCCTGCATAACAAACATTGTTTGGCTTTTTCTCTCAAGACTGATAGCTCCACGGCATAGTGAAGCGCCCCGAGGAGGGTGCACAGCTTCAGTACACTGCAGACACCATTTATAATTTATAATCATCAAGCAGGTGTTTTGGGATTTATTAAAATAGTGTGGGACAGACAGTGCTTTCTCTTGCATGGTTAAATGCTGTGGGGGGTTTAATAGCTCTGGCCTTCCCTTCAGAACTGGCTGTTTTTACACACATAATGTTCTGTGAAGTAATTTCGAAGTAGTTTTGTATTTTAGTGTTTAGTGTTGGGTCAGATTAAAATAAGATATTCAATAGATTGGAAAAATAAATGATGGGACCCATCCAGTTTCATTATTGTTGGTTTAAAATAATATATTTTTAATATTTTAAATGAGCTTATAATAGCCTGTTTTTCAGTTTCTATTTTAAATTTAGTTTAAATTGTAGTCATTTTAGGTGCTTTTGTCATTATTATTTAACTTTTATCATTTATTATATCATTTATTTTTTATAAAAAATGATTTATATTTATACGATTATATTTTTTCAGCTTGATTTCAATAATTGAAGATCATTTTTAATAGTTTTAGTTGACAATAACACTGGATAAACCTCTTTGAAATTTCCATTTTTCGAGGAATAGTATGATAGCAATGCATGGCTACTTTTATGGTACATATTTCGTTTTTATGATTTACAACTGCTCAATTAAGACTAGATTTTGCTTAAATATAAAAGAGACTCTTAGTTATTTCACTTTATTTATCAGCATGTGCACTTACCAGTGCTTACAGTGTACATACTTAAGGAAGTATTGGATAATGTGTTAACTATTTTGGTTAGGTTTAGGGTGAGTACCTAGTTATTACCCAGTTATTCTAATTAATATAACAAGTATATGGTTAACAAGACTATAAAAAAGTGCTATCACTATTTCTGAAAAAATTCAGGGAAGTATTTAAAACTGAAAGAAATAAGAGTTAGCAATATTCATTTTGGGGTGATCTATCCCTTTAAGGAAGTTAAAAAAACAGTCATTCATACGTTCTAACATCTTGTGTTCATCAGTCAGGTGCTGTAGTGTACATATAGTGGAAATGTTCCTTATAAGGATATTTTCCCCTTTCGGTGTTAGATCTGCCAGAAAGTAAAGGGCTCATATTCTCTAAAAGAATGTCTTTGAGTGCGTGTAATAGAGTTGGCCTGCTGCTGCCCACCCGGCCGGCCCACAGCCATATTTAGCTATTGCAGTCAATGGAACTGGATGCATGCTTGGTGTCTGATGTCATCTCGTGATGCAAACCTGATACAATGCTGCTGTGAAGGAGAGCGGAAGAAAGGAATGAGAGGCAGGTTACTCAGACAATTTATAAACAGCTATCAGGGCATCTGCATACTGTCAAAAGACGAATTAGGAGTGCTGTCACTCCTGTCAGACAGGATTTCTGAGGTCACTTTAAAATAAAGGTCACATGCTTGCATAGAAGGTGCTACCAGGAATTTATTTTTGTAATCAACCGATTGAACGGTTACCTTGAAAAGACATTAATTTGCAGACAGAACATTGTGCATAACACAACTTTTATTTTGGACACTGAGTGCTTTTTATCTTAATAGCAAGCAGTTTGACCAGTGCACCACCTTAAAATGACCATTGGTGTTGCATGGTTACAATTACATTGAAGCAATGACCGCAAAGAAAATTCTCTGTGGTCTTGCATAATTCTTCATATAAAGCTCTTTTTGTATGAGTCTGTGTCCATTTTTGTTTGTGCAAAACATCCACTATGTTTGAGGCCCCAGAATGTTTCTTCCCAAAGCTACTTTTTTGGGATTGTTCTTTTTGTCTTTTCATTTTGTGGAGAGTTTTTCAGTACACACATGCTTTGAATTAGAGACTCGAGCATTCCTGTAAACCTCATGATGAAATGATGACAAAAAGCTCTTGAAGGACCTCAAAAATGACGTAGTGGCGTATTTATGCCCCATTAGGTCTGAAATGCATGCCATCCCCTGTACTGAGACATGCTACATTTTTGTATTACTTTCCTGCTGGGAAAAATAAATATTTGGCCATGTCTTCCGTCACCAGGACTTCACGGATTAGCTTCCAGGGGATTACATGTATAAAAATAGAGATTGTAGTTTTTAGCTTTCATGTTTTTCTACGGGCTGTTCCAACTCCAGCAGGAACGCAGTGACATGTGGGTCGACTCGTGTTCTGTGAGCCAAAAATATTCCCTATTAGTATTTGATTAAAAACACATGAAGTGGCATAATGGGAGGATAAAAATAGTCAGTGGGACGCTGATCCAGGTTTGCTGCTCTGCCGGCTTTCAGCACATCTGTCAGGTGGAGACACAAAAGAACATTTTCCCCGACCATATCCCGCTAGCAGCCATCACCTCATTAGCAGACTGATAGCATAATTTAAAGCTGATTGTCATAATCATAGCCACTTCTTCACACTTCAGCACAATAATGCGCCGGATCGCTCGGCAGCCTCATCCGGATGTCTGTCATCTCTTTATGAATGACCCTTCAGCTACAGAAAGCCCACATCCTGCTTTCTGAGCTCCTTCAGGATGTGCTGTTCCGCCCTTTCTGTTCAAAGATGTTCTTTCTTCTGTGCAAGGGGGAATCAGTGAGCTGGGCCCAAATGTGTTGAAATTTTGGAGGAAGCATTGAAAAAGACACCATATGGCTTAGCTTAGACACAGCCAATGTTAACCAAATTGCCGAGCATTTCCAGGAGAGAGGGGAGTTGAACTTGCCAAAAAGATTTCAATATGGTGCTCATTCTGCTCTCTTGCTCACGACGGTCTGTCAAAGTTGGCTTTTCCTGCACATAATCTTTTTTTTTTTTTCTTCTATTTTTTCAACTATTGGTAGTGATATTTTATGACTTTCTTTTATATCACTAATCTTTGAACAGCTGTTTGGGGTCTGCAAGTTAGGAATGATATACATAACTTCACATATAATACTTTTTAATGAGTGTTTAATTAGCGTTGTTAGACTTGGTCCTTATAAGATGTTGCATTAACTTAAAGCAACTGTTAAATTTTTAGTTGTTAGTGTACGATGAAAATAACTCTATCTTGTTTCAATAAGCTGACAGTTTTGTTTTAGTTTATCCTACACCCCGTAATTTTTTACAACATAACCATTTACTCCATAAGCAATCAGCAAACGATTCGCTGTATGAACACAATAATAAGCATTTTCAAAAAATAGGTACAACGAGGGGACACTTTCACTCAGCCTTCAACCATGGATCATTAAAAGGAAATGTTTTAAGTGTAAAAGCATTAACCAACTACTTTCAGCACACCATGAATAACTTCTAAAGATCCCCCTATTATCTGCATTAATATTACAGACGTGTTAAATATTATTATTAAGGGTTTATATGTCTATTTCGTAACAATACAATTTACAGCATTCACATGAAAACAAACCTGGAGAGAGACACTAAGATTCTTTGTGCATTCCTGGGAATTATTCATGGTTTATATACTAGATAAACTTGGGAGAGCAGACCACTAATGCACTGTATATGTGCTCTTTTTTCATTTACTTACAGCAGAATACAAAGGAAACATGGAAATAATCAGGAGGAAAATAATGAAGTTAGCTGAAAAGCGATATTCTGTAGATAGCACTTCACATTAATATACAATGTAATTTTATTTTCCTAACTTGTGAAAATAGAAAATGAACGAAAATGTACAGCCCATTCATTCTAAATGATGGATAAGGATTATTTGTAGCACATCATTTGAAATTAAATGGTTATAGAGGGGCAAAAAATCTATTTTCTATATCATATTATCCTGTATTTTTGTATTGTAGTACTACGGTTTTAAAACCTAATGAAGTCATACAGCCTTTGGAATCTATTGTAGTAAGTTGTTGGAAGACATTCTGAATCAGGCTGTGAGCCGCCTACACTCCCTTAGCTACGGTTTCCTTGGTAACTGATGTCAGGATGGAGACGCCGATAAATGGATCTGCTGCATGGCTCCCATCTTTTAAGTCCTTCTTCCATGCTGGAGAGGGGAACGTTTGAGGGGAGGGGCTTGTAGACAAATTTTGCATCCATTGTAGTTTTTCCTATATTAAGAATACTCTACACTGCGGCAGAACTGTCATAAACTGGTGCAGATTCCGAATTTGGTCAATTGCCTGCTATTTGATTGCTTTAAAATAATTTTTTATGGGACTTTTTGACTTTCTCACACTGTGGACAGGTTTAACTTCTTGCAAGTATACTGGATGACAAGCATCTCGGAGTCTGCTCCAAAATATAAGAACAGTCCCTGTCATGCTTTAAGTATGTCATTGCAGTGGAACAAAACCGTACCTTTAAGCCGCCATGAGTTTTGTTGGGGCTATTATATAAATGCACTGGCATGTTGAAGAGCTAGAGTGCTTGCTCAGCCTTTCTGACATGATCAGAAAGAGGTGAATCTTGAAAAAGTAAAATGAAAAAAGCCCCTTAACTCCATATTTTGGCCCCTTCAGTTTGTGCTGCTGATTATTTCAGAATGTTGTGATCTCCTACGCCAGGGAATGTGTATGTGTCCGATAGGATTACGCACAAATAAAGCTCTCAACCGAAAGGGTGTGAACTGCACTTCGTTCTTATTTAAGCAACAAGGAGTGCACACATTTGATCCCATAAATCCTTTTTCCTGTTGGTTTAAAGTAATGTTTGTTCTAAGTTTATTTTAGCAGCTCCCGAAAACAAGAAGCCTTTGATGATATTGTGACCTCTCAACCCCTCTACGATCATGAAAAGTTAACCTCGCACAACCCGTATGTGTCATGGAAATTAAACATAGGCCTCTAATATCACATATCCATTTGACCCTATTTCTTCTAAGCGTTCAGTCAGCACTCATCTCTATAGGGGGCTTGTTCTAAAACCCTATCCAGGGATGACTTATGGATGGCTCCGGTTTGGCTGCCAGGGTCTTTTGGGGTAGTATATTTTCACAGACATGAACAAGGCCTCCTCTGCTCTTTAATTACATCTCTGAGAGCATGGCTCAGGCTCAGCAGGGATTTTGGGGGAAGTGGGACACGCTCGCAGAAATCCACGCCTCGACAGCATTTCATAATGGAATGGCTCAGGATATAATTCTCTGGGAACCCAGGTACAAGAACAACTCTGAAACAAGGTAACTAAATTAAGCAGATCTAGAGAACTCGGGCAGTAGACCAAGCATATGGAAGCTCCTTTTGGAAGATCTACATATAGTGGCCCTTGTGGATTCAGTTTGCTCTTAATAGTTTTATTCCCCTCTAATTAACCCAGCTGCATTTGTCGGATCCTTTTCAGATGTGGAAGAATTGATTCTTTGAAGTCATAACCTAGCTTTTTATTAAGTGCATCCATTGTGTCCACCATATTTTCACACTAACATACCCCATCTCAGAAACTCGGTAAAGGGAAAGTTTAGAGTTTCCCACTCAAAATACTGGCATTCGTGTGCCTTCAGTTCATAAGATATTTAAACACACCATCAGAATCGATGGTCATCAGTCAACTAAAGAGAAAAGCCGAATTTGTAAAAGATCTCAAGTGATAATGAACAGATCTGCTACTATCTATTCAACACTATGATAATGTGAATTCTTTAGCTGTCACCTCTACTATGACCCGAATCATTGATTCATTACATTTATATAAATTTACCTTGGAGAAAATGTTGTGTTCTTACTGATGTTGCACAAATTCATTTGAGAATGAAGACTGACACACAGTTTAACCCATGGCCTGCACTTCTCAACATTTATTTAAAATAGGGTTCAGTACATTGTATCTTACATCACTATTTTAAATGCATATACCACGTTTTACTTCATTTTTGGATATCTTGTGTAAAATTCAGCTTAAAGCTTAAGGTACATGACTTTAGTAGACCATCATTAGAAAACAGTCTGGTAAGGCAGAAGACAACAGCTGCTAGAGGAGGAGAGGTTTGTAATGCAGTCATTGTTCAGGATTTAAATCAACTCTATATATGCAAATTCTGAAGTAAGGTGTATTGACAATTTACTCACTGCCATGTCATCCAAAGATGTTCATGACTTTCTTTCTTCAGTCGAAAAGAAATAAAGATTTTTGAGGAAGAAGATTCTGGATTTTTTTCTTCGTATATGAAGTGGACTTCAATGGGACCCAATGGATTAAAAGTCCAAACTGGAGTTTCAGTGCAGCTCCAAAGGGCTCTACACGATCCCAGCCGAGGAAGAAGTATCTTATCTAGTGAAATGATTAGACATTTTCTAAAATAAATAATAAATGATTTACTTAACCATTATGTAATTCCGTTGGAAAGGCGGAAATATACCGACCCAGTGTTTACAAAGCGAACATGCAAAGAAAGTTAAGCGCACTTAAAAAGTTTGAAGTTGGAGGAGAAAATTTTAGGTTTTTTTTGCCCTACCCTACCATTTAGAAATTTTTTGTACACAAAGAAGTAAACGTAACTTTCCAAAGTGACTATGTAATGTGTGAAATCAACCTGTTGGGTCCCACTATATTGAGAGAAATCTTCCTCCGTTTCTTTTTGACTGCAGACAGACATGATCATCTTGGATGACATGAGTGGTGAGTAAATGATCAGGAAATGTTTATTCTGAAAGTGAACTAATCCTGTAACTGAAAGGTAAAAACATTTTGATACATTTGGTATTTTGATATAAATGTGAATGGCCCTGGCTTTGGTCTGAGATTTGAAGTCAATTTCAATGACAGGACTGATGAGACAGCAGGAGTGACTGTATATCGCTTCAGGTGTGGCTGCATCCGTTGGAGCCTTAGGCCTAAATTTGCTCTTCTGAAGGGGTCTTAGATTGAGGTGTGGTTTCCTATCTTGTTCTCTTCTTTGGAAACATGTGGAGGCATGATGTTACTGCATTTAAGCTAGAATTTGTCATGATGATGACTGTCATGCTGAGTGGAAGGTGTGTCTGGCAAGGAAATGACATTATGTACTCCCATTCATACAAAAAGACGTGTGGGAGATTATTAGTCAGATGGAAAGAGCGAATCACCTGTTTTAATGTAAACCCTGATGACGAGACCCTGATGTCTTATTTATCATCTATCCAGTTTCCCATGACAGCTGTCTCTGTTCACAAACACAGTGGGACACAGTTTAAACTATTCAACAGTTATACAAATCAACAAAAAGTTAAAGTGGGTGTCTTTAAAAGAATAGTTTGAATCCTAAAATGTATCATTTACACACATTTCCATAGCTTTTCCCAATAGTTGCCCAAAAATAATTATAGAAATATATTTAAAATGTATAAATATACATCCCAAGTTAATATTAAAATGTATATATTTATTTATATAAAAAACATATATATTTATCTTAGTGCTGTGAAACGATTAATCGCGATTAATCGTATCCAAAATGAAAGTTTTTGTTTGCATATGTGTCCTGTGTATATTATGTATATATTAATACACACACGCATGTATATATTTAAGAAAACTGTTTTACTTATATATTAAATTTATTTATATATAATATAAATTATATAAATGTATACATGTTAATACATATAAATATTTTCAAAATACACAGGTATACTGTATGTGTATATATTTATATATACATAATTTTTTTTTTTTTTTTTTACTTTTGTTGTTATTGCATGTTTGAAACAACATGATTTTAAGTTATGACTTTTTTTAATGTTTATTTAAAGTCAAATGTTACAAAAAAGACATGTTAAGGACAGCCTGGAAGATGAACCTTACATGATGACTCTTCATATTGTTATGCTCTTTGCATTTCATTTGCTTTCATTCATGAATGCTCTCCAATTTGTTCAGCCCCTTTTCTTCGAGTTAGGTCCATCTGTCCTGCTTCAGCGCCAGAGCTGCAAACAGCCCATTTTTCTTTGTTTACTGTCCCCGCTGTCCACAGTCTAAATGTCTCTGGCTCTCTAATGTAATTACACACTGGAATTCTGGGCATGTGGTTGTGCTGGATGCTGATTAAGCACAAGAGGACGGACAAGCAAATCTTTCATAAACCCTTACTTAGCAGAACATCTGCAGGCGAGCTGGTCTGGATGCGAAGTTGGCTCTTCTCACATCTCTTGTTACCCATTTGAGTGTGCTACCATCTAGTGTATGATATAATGTACTGCACTGCTTGTAATTTTACAACCATTGGTGATATAACAGTGGTAGCATAAATGTATTTTAAATATAGCTCAAATGACTATATATATATAAATATATATGACACACACACAGCAGTTAAAAGTATTGAACGAATCACCTTTTTCTCAGTAAATGTATGTTTAAAGGTGCTGTTGACATGAAATTCTCACCAGATGTTGGTAGCAACCCAAGTAACCCATGCATACAAAGAAAACGATACAAATAAGTTCAGAAATTAAGTTTTGTGCAATAGAATTGAATGACTCGGGGTCGCATGCATTGCTCAGGTGTGATTTTGGGACATTCTTTGACACAAGCAGTCTTCAAATCCATGTACCTTAAGTTTCCATGTACCTCTTCTGTAATCTTTAGTTCTTTCCATAGATTTATTATTGGATCCAAGTTAGGTGATAGGCTTTGCCATTCTAGCAGCTTTTTCTTTCTTTCTTTCTCTCAAACCAAATGAGAGTCTCCTTTGCTGCGTTTTTGGGATCATTGTCTCGCTGGAATGTCCACCTTGTGATCTTCATCATCCTGGTAGATGGCAGCAGATCAAAAATGTCTCTGTACATTTTTTTTTTTTTTTCCATTCATCCTTCCTTCAGTTATATGAATTTTGCCAGTGCCGCACCCCATGATGTTTTTAGGTGATGTCACATTTGACCTCCAAATTTGGTGTGTATTATTTTTGTCCCATCTGTCCAGACTATATTCTCCTTGTGTTTCATGTTGTTCGGCAAACTTTAAACGAGTTTCAGCATGCTTTTTCTTTAGCAATAGAGCCTTGTGTGGGAAGCGTGCATACAGGCGGTTGAGTGCATTACTTATTGTACTTATTATTTTCTTTGAAACAATTGTACATGCTGTTTCCAGGTCTTTCTGAAGCTCTCCCCAAGTGATCCTTGGCTCTTGGACAACTCTTCTGTAACCAATGCCATCAGCATGTTTTGCAACAATAAGGTTGCAAAGGTCTTGAGAAAGCTCTATGCTTTTACCCATCATGAAATGTTTCTTGTGTGACACCTATCTACACACTGGAATTGTCTAATAAGACGCTTTTCATAGGCCATCAGTTGAGAATGAATTAATATTAATTGTGTGTGTGTGTATGTATATGTTTCTTCATGTGCAAAGCAAACTTACTGATCCAAACTTTTGAATAGTACAATACATTGTACCAAAACCACTGAAACCAAATCAGAATCTGATACTAAGGTGGTGTGGCAAACTTGTTTTTAATCTAACCTGATAAATAAAAAGTTGTAGGTTCACTGTGCACTTGGGCATTACCTGCTGCTCTCATGTGTCCTCAGGCAGATGCAAGAGCTCCAGCGTCAGAAGGAGCAAGAGAGGGAACGACTGGAGCGAGAGAGGCTAGAACGAGAACGCCAGGAACGAGAGATGCTGGAACGGGAGCGCGCTGAAAGGGAACGTCAGGAGCGGGAGCGTCAGGAACGAGAGCGACTGGAGAGGGAGCGACTGGAAAGGGAGCGTGCCGAGCAGGAACATCTGGAGCGCCTGGAGCGTGAGCGTCAAGAGCAAGAGCAGCTGGAGCGAGAACGCCAGGAACGGGAGCGCGCCGAGCGGGAACTGATGGAGAGAGAGCGTGCCGAGAGAGAGAAGCAAGAAAGGGAGCATCAAGAGCAGCTGGACAGAGAGCAGATGGACTGGGAGAGAGGGAGACGCATCTCCAACGCCGGTGAGCATCTTCATTTTCTCCAATGTCTTTTCATAGATAGGACTGACAGATAAGATGTAGACGAGATGGGCTGGAGTCGGACAATGAATGAGATTTTAACACAAACTAACAGTACAAGTGGCTTTTCTTCTGTTGTACACTATGCTTAGCATGCATTAATCCTTAATGTGTTCTGACCAGGGATGAACCAATATTATAATTTTTGCTGATTTCCTTGCCATGGCTGATAACCGGTAAACAAAAGATAAAAAAATCTGTACTATTTTGTCTAAAAATAACTCTGTGCTGTTCTTGTCAATGTTAAATCAGGGTTGTGAATGTAGGCACCAGAGTGAATATAGTATCCCAAAATGAAGTCTGGATAGCTATTCATTTGGACATCTGATAAGAAAAAAAAAGTGTGTTTGAATGAAAAAAGCAGGGTCTCTATTATTAGAAAGCAGTATTCAAGAAATGGCTTTTAAAGGGTTTGTCCCTTTAAAACAATGAACTGAGACATAATTTAACATCTAAAAATTGGCAGAAACAATTGACCAAAAGTCGCTTATATTGGATATCACAAATAAAAATGTGATTTAAAAAAATTAAAAATTTAAATGAATCAAATCCACTGATATCTGCTGCTGTGAATCTCTGGTTCAGACATTTCCTTTTGTTGTTCTTGCTTTAAAATATATTTTTTGGCCTGTAGATCTGTGTAAAGCTGTTGTTTATATGAAGGAAGGGTCAGCACCTCCTCGCGTTTTAATATATCAATATGTGATCTTCTCCTGACGTGTCCATCTGTCAGTATGTTGGAAGAGTCTGAATCAACAGCTTGAAAGATGACAAAACTCGGGGAGAGCTGAACACTGACCACGTTTCCCTCATGCTATCCTGTGTACAGCCCACTAGGATTATGGGTAACCTGACAAAACTCAAGAATTTAGGTGACAGGCGAAAAAGGCTATGGATCTTCAGCAGCTGTCAACACACATGTTGCTGTAACCTGTTTCACTTTTGTAATTTGAGTTTTTTATTTTTATTTTTTTGTCAGCCATCAGGGTTAGATTGGATGCAAGTTAGTAGAAATTAAAGGAAAGTTAGATTTTTTTTTTTTTTGCTTAGAATAAGACATTGTTCACAATAAGACTAGGAACCTTCGTTAAGAAACCAAACAAGATAAATTTTCATAAATGGAGATTGCAGACATTGCTCAGAATCATGTGCCAAAAATAGACATTTTTCTTCTGAAGATGGGGAGGCGATGTTTATTCCACAGATGATGTGTGGGAGGTCAGGCCTCAGGCTTTGATAGACACAATTGTCATTTCAAGTGTTAAACATTTGAGCAGTTTAGCTTAGTTCATGTGTGATCATGTTATCAAATAATCGGTGTTATTTGGTAGTGATGTAATGCTTTGTTCCACAGCAGAGATGTCAGAAACCCTTTAAATGCAGCATCGATTGCTCAGGAATGTTGAATGTAAATTGCTCCTGTTACACATGAATATATTGGCAAGATTTGGGAAGGAGACATAATTTTACAGAAAACGGAAGCTTTATTCACTCGCATTGAAGATTTATATATTAGATTATTTTATTAATTTATTTTTTACATGCATCCAAATGCTCTCAAGGAAGGCAAGAATAATGTTTCCTGATCACAAATTTCTGACATAATGCTACAGTGTCGTTGTTGAATATGAGATGTTAAAATATCCAAAGTTCGTTAAAATTGTTGAAACGTAGTGGTGTGTCTGATTACAACACTGGAAAAAAAACTTTGCTCTCTTTTATTCCATTGGATATCTATTATACAAGGGATATTGTAAAGGGACAAAGGAATTGTGGGAGATGTAGTAAAAAGAAAAAATAAGAAAAATTCTAAAAAAGAAACATTTTTTTAAAGTACATTGTGCTTTGGCAAATCATTGTACAGCTAGACTGCAGCTGATGCATTTCTCACTGAATGTTTTATTCTGTGTGTTGAATTGAGACCGGATTGAGTTCTCTGTCTGGAAAGACGTCTGCATGGCAGTTGTATTTTTAGTGGATCTTGTCTTGGCTCAGTGATTTTTCTGAGTCATGTCTTGGAGAATTTTGCTTTTGGCTGAGAATTATCAAAACAAAAATACCCTGAGATTTAGGCAAATAGGTATAACACAATCTGTATCATTAGTTGGAGCTCTTCTTCTCTTGGTTTTGGCATTAATGTATATTTATAGCAAAACGATCAGCTATCCTTTCACTCTTTCGCTAGTATTTTAGAGTAGTATAACTCATTAGTACTGTATTAAAAACATTATGTGAGGATCTTAGTCACAAGTTGATTTAATACATTTGGATTAGTCTCTCTGGAGCACAGCCGATAGGTCTTGCCATGTGACCGCCTGTGCTTTAGGAGTGGAAGAATTTCGTTAAGTCACTTTGGTGAACATACTGCGCTACATAATGGGTAATATGGGTCATGTGCTCTGCTTGTCAAAGCTAATAGTGTGGAAAGGCGGAGGAGGAAAATGAAATGGAAGAAAGCAAGGTACTACAGATAGGTTACATTATAATTTAAAACGAGGAATAAACAGAAAACAGTGGTACTTAAGTCATGAAGCCAGCGTGAATAATAGAAAAGTGTTAATGAGGAGATGACCTGAATGTAGGGCATGATAATTTGTGTTTGCCTGTGTGTCGACATGTATTTTGAAGAGTGTTCAGGGGGGCGTGATGAGCTTCACGCAGCAGGAGGGCAGCTGGGTCTGCAGGCTGCTTATGAGAATCACTAGAGCAGAAAGATTTGGCCAACATATGGCAGGCAGTGACTCTTACAGTGCAGTCTCACCATAAACCAAAACATAAATTTACATGCATTTCATAAACACCCTTAAATATGTCAGGGCCCCTGTTACATACACTGTATAAAATGGTTACTGGTTACCGGGTTAAATTCAGTGTCTCAGTCATATCTTATACTGGAGAAAGTGCAAAAAAGTGCAAGTTTTCATTAGCAATTTCTTGGCATGACGAGAGTGGATGAATAGCCTGTAGCAGGTGTGTGATGATGCTAAGACACTAACCTAATGTGATGTGCATCCAGGTTTTACAGTAACCCTTCGGTGCTCTCTCCTGAAAGTACTACATGCTAAACTAGATGTTTGTGCAAGTCCACATGTGTTGAAATTGATCCATCTTTTCTGGTTCATGATGTTGTCAATGGCTAACCAATTGTACTAATCCAGTGTGTTCCCTGTTCATAGACAGAAATAAGTACATATGATGGACTTGTAGGTCTCTGCTGGTTTTCTTGCTTCATTTGCCCCCTTTCTCTCTTCTGTCTCCTTCCCCCTTTCTCTCTTTGTCTTGTGTTCTTTCCCTTTGCACGGTTGCCGCTTCCTGTCTCTCGTCCCGTCCCATCCTGTCCTGTCCTCCGGTTGTGTGCAGCATTTGAAAGCTCCCTCTACACTCCTCCACCTCCAGAATACAACAAGACCACCTCCTCCTCACCTGTGTCTCCTTCCACCCCCAGCTACCCACCCCCAACGCCATCGCCCTCCACAGCCGCTCCTCCAACCCCGCCCCTGCGCCACTCTGCCTCCCGATTCGCCACGTCGCTTGGCTCCGCCTTCCACCCGGTCTTGCCTCATTACGCCACTGTACCTCGCAGACAACACGCACCGCCAACGCCACCGCCCCATGCCCCAGCTCCTCCTTTAGCTCCGGCCTCAAAATCCGTAGTCTGGACAGCTAACAACTTCACACCCCTACCGCCCTCACCTCCGGTCATGATCAGCAGCCCTCCAGGCAAGGCCACAGGTCCTCGCCCGATGATTGCGATCCCGGCCCCTAGTCCGCTCTCCCAGAAACCACCCTCACCCATCTCTGCGCCCAACGGGCCACCCACTTCTCTTCACTTCCATGTTTCATCACCTGTCTCGGGTCAGCCGTTCTCTTTGCCCCCGACGCCACCCCCTCCGCCGCCCCTATATTCCCCCTCGCCCACCTTGCCCATCGCTCCCCTTGTGTCTTGTCCCTCACCCCAGCCTGCTGTTCTCCCTTCTCCTTCCACAGCCTTCCCCGCCTCTGCTGAGCACTCTGTAAACTCTGGTTTGGGAGACTCCTGCTCCTCTGCTCCAGAGCTGCCCACTCAGCCTGCTGACTTCCCCAGCCAGCCGGGTAAGGCCTCTTCTGTGTCGCTCAGCCTCCACTAACCCACTACTCGGGTTTCAAGGAGGGGGCCTGCCATGTTGAGCTGGGTTGCTTGTTTTGTTGTTTAGTTTTTTTTGGGCTGCAATTGGCGATTGCTTTTTGGCTCGATATGAAAGTCCTTAGGAATGTTTTGCTGTTTTTTTGTCTTGTCTGTTGGGTTGTACTGGTTCGTCTGTTTGATGGATGCTCATTTGTGTGGCAAGTAATTTGATGAAATTGCATGGCATGAAAACACATCTCCACTCTCTCTCGTGATACTTTGATTCGAGTCTCTCAGATCGCAAAGCTGCGATATCATCGCTTTAGTTCTCATCAGTGTTTTTCTGATCTCATCTCATTCTGATTCTTGGTTTTTGGTAAAGACGTTCTAGATGTTAACATGTACAAGTGAGCTGTAATTAAGCAGTGAGCTTTACATGATCTATAACTGGCCGCCCGGCATCCTTTTTGGTTTTTCTTGACATTCACACATTTGTCTCATACCACATCCTTATTTTAAAAAGAAGCAAAATGACAATGAATTTGATTACGTTTGTCCTCGACTAGGTTGTATGTTGCATAGTGCATACTGTAAGCAGGGCTTTTAATATGAAGTCAGGTCAACAGCAATGAAGAAATAAGATCAACCCTTCCTCTGAATTATTCATATCATTTCATTAGTCCTCAGAATGAGCCTTAACACCTCATATGCATGATGCAGCTTGACACTGAGCTAAATTCTACACACTAATATGATTAACTTGTGTGTTTGACAGGCATGCATGTCATATAGACTTGAAAAACTTCAGCTGTTTATATCCAGCTGATACGTTCCTAAATTGTGAAGATTTTTATCTCATAATACAAAGTGGTGCAATATCAGCTTAAATGGTTTGAGACAGTTATCCCAATTACATATCTGCATTTTGTTAGATTGATGTACACATTTGTTTCTTATTATGATAACTCATCAGTCTCTTGTGGAAGTTTGTATAATGATCATCAGCTTTTGGCAAGTGTTCAGTCTGTTCACATCATGTTTTAATTTCATCTGTCTTCGTTCACTATTACGAATTAGCTTTGCATGTCGTTGTTTGTGTTATTTATTTTAATTATTATTATCATTGATGGATTGATATTACACTGCTGTTCAAAGGTTTGGGGTCATAAAATTATTATTTTTTTGTTCAGCAAGCATCCATTAAAGTGGACAAAGATGAGAGAAGATACATTTATAATAGAAACCACACATTTTTGAACTCTAGTGTATTATATTATATTATACTGTATTGTATTGACATCCATTTAGCTCATTCTGAGTGTGGTGATCAATTTCATAATTCAAAAGAGTCCTGGATGCAGAACATACAGTTTTAACTGCTCCGCTCAGCAAGTGAAAGACATGTTTTTAACTTTCATGATCTTTTTTTATTCAACACTGCAGATTCAGTACAGGGGATACCAACCCCTCCACCCCCACCACCTCTCCCTCCCGGCTCCACTGTGACTCCCACCACTGCTGGACCTCCACCACCCCCTGGTCCCCCTCCTCCTCCCCCACCACCTCTGCCCCCAACGCTTACCCCAACAGGTCCTCCCCCTCCCCCCGGGCCACCGCCTCTACCCTCAGGCCAGGCACCACCGCCAGTACCACCTCCACCCCCGGCCCCACCTTTGCCCTCGGGTCTGTTCACCCCCTCGCCCACCACAGAGGAGAACAAGGGCCTGTCTGGGTTCGCAGCTGCCCTTGCTGGAGCCAAGCTAAAGAAAGTGCCAAGGGTAAGTTTTAAAGGACCATAAAGCTCTCATTTGCATTGAATTTCACCTGAAGCTTCTTAACACAGAACAAGGGTTGGAAATTAACTGCAAAAATCTCCCTCCAAAATTCAAAATAAGGGTGCAAAAATGGACCTGCATAATTACACTTAATCTATTATGATTGTCACAATTAATGTGAAAGCTAATTAATTGCGTGGGTTACACTTCATTTCAAGGTGTCATCATTACAGTGTAATCATTCAGAGTAATATTAATTAACTACATCTACTTACAATATGGTTAGAATGAGGGTAACTTGTGTGTAATTATGAATAATTTATTATTATTATAATAGTAAGTGGATGTAACATGTAACTAGGACACCTTAGAGTGTTACCATGGCATGTAATTTAGATCTGCTCCCATTGCAATATGCTGTATTGGTAAAAACCTAGTATTCTAATTAAGTGGACATCCATGACATGCGGAGTCCCACAAGGCTCAATTCTTGCACTTCTCTTGTTTAGCCTGTATAGTTCCCAGTAAGTCTCATCCACAACACACGATTACAAATCACTCAATGGCCTAGGACCTAAATATATTGCAGATATGTTTACTGAATATAAACCTAACAGACCACTCAGATCATTAGGATTGAGTCAGTTAGAAACACCAAGTCCGCTTTTAGTTATTATGCTGCCTGTAGTTGGAATCAGCTTCCAGAAGAGATCAGATGTGCTAAAACATTAGCCACATTTACATCCAGACTCAAAACTCATCTGTTTAGCTGTGCATTTATTGAATATGTATGAACTGATTGTAGTTTTTTTTTATATCTAATAATTATGTTTTACATTTATTTTAAATTATTTAAGTTTTTAAATTCCTTGTTTTATTGTGATTATTTTTTATGATTATTTTACTTCCTTTTATGTAAAGTACTTTGAATTACCATTGTGTATGAAATGTGCTATGTAAATAAACATGCCTTGCCCAATTTCTTGTGGTGATTGGTTTAATTTAAGTATTTAATGTAAGCCAGTTCAGATATATTTAATGAGGTGTTTGTAAAAATTGCCCTCAAAAAGTTTAGAAAAATGTCCTTGTAAACAAATTCCAGAGGGCAAATACCGCTTCTTAATGGAAGAGTTTATTTTTGACTGATGCGCTTCACACTAAAACTGAAACAACATTTAATTTTTTCTAAACATCATCAAAAATGCTAAACATGACCAAATCCTTTGTGTTACTGTAGAGTGATGAGCCCCTGGCTCCAGCTCCAGGATCAGCGGTGAGTTCTGGTGGTGCCAAGCCCGAGGCATCGCGTGGAAATGGCCCTTTACCCGGAGGAGGAGGTCTGATGGAGGAGATGAGCGCCCTGCTGGCCAGGAGGTGAACTGTGTGCTTTATCTGTCTCTAATGCCAGAACAGTTGCGGTGATAGAAGCAGAGCATAGCTCTAACTTACTAATTAAAAGTTTTGTTTTTGAGATTATCAGAATGTTATATCATATCCAGTAATTTAATGAAATTTAAGAACCATTAAGTACCATTGTTTTGATACAGGAGAAGAATTGCTGAGAAGGGATCATCACCAGAGCCCGAGCAGAAAGCTGTGAGTTAATACTGCTTCTTTCAGCTGTATGCAGTCTCTTAAATCTGTTCATATAGACTACTCTTAATGTAACCTATTGATATGAAAATACCCTTTATGTGACTGATTTTCAGATTGATTACCTTTTTATTTTTCTATCAGGATGATATTGAGGCTACCATAACTCCAAAAGTGTCAGCCTGTAGCACACCAGGTAAGTGGGGAGTGCTTAAAAAAATGATAAAATGCAGCTTACCATATAATAATGCTCCATATGTATCATTAGTTTATTCAAGTGAATGGGGTGAAAATGTTAATTTAAATAAATGTCTCTTTTCCTGTTCAATCAGTGTTATCTAAATAAATTAGCTTGTTGTTGAGCCTGTGGAGTTCGTCATCTTTATATCTATTAAATAAATTCCACTTAAGTGTTTTTTTTGTTTATTTAATTTTGTTCAGTCTGGGCCTCAAAGCCAATACCATAGCTTTTATGTGAAATAAGACTGCAAATATCATAAAATTTAACATTCATTGCCCCCCACACACAGATATGCCCAGAAAGCCTTGGGAGAGGACAAACACCATGAATGGTAGCAAATCACCAGTCATTGGAAGGTAATAATTTGCATGTCATTGTTTTGATGAACTGAATCAGTGTGTGCATTATACCTCCACCGCACTATAATGCCTTTTAAAGAAAATGTCCAGAGTTTGGGATCTAAATCTTCAGCAGGTCTAATTTGAATTATTGTTGCTTCGACTGCTTTGCATCACATGCTTGCGGCTGGGGGCCCTTCACAATCGCATGTCAGAATGCAGGCAGTCGGGTCCCGTGCTTGACATCACTAAAGCACAGTGCTGTTGCTTCTCATCAGATCAGTGTGTACCAGAGCCGTTCAGCATTTCTTTTTTTGCTTGGTATATGCAATTCTTTCAGGCATTTGCATATACAGCTATACAAATGGTTGAAGCACTTTTCAGTAGGTCTACGCTGAAATCTAAATAAATCTCCTTTCATCTGAGTTGGAATCAGTGTATTTAGAAGTTTACTATAGTTCCGATCCACGCTGTTGACCTGACCTGGTTAGTCTCTTTACTCTCACAGACGGGATGCACCATGGAGAAATCAGATGGGTACTGACAAGTACTATGATTCCTTAAACAGGTATAAGAGACTAGTTTGAGAACTCTTTCTAGACTTTGTTTGCGGAGAGTGCTCTCTAAATAGGATGAGGGTTGCTGCAGTGATTGTCTAAAAAAAAAATCACTTTTTCTGCCGTTGCCAACAATATAATCACCATGAAATGGCATATATATATATATATATATATATATATATATATATATATATATATATATATATATATATATAACTTATATTTAGAAAGGATGCCTTTAAAATTAAGTGACAGTACAAACTTTTACATAATAATAAGAATGTGTTTGAATGATTTCTGAAGTTCTGTGTGACACTGAACACTGGTATAATTGCTGGTGAAAATTCTGCTATATTTTTACCGTATTTTTGATCAAATAAATGCAGCCTTGCTAAGCATAGGAATTATTTTTTTAAATGAAAAAAAAACTTTTGAATGTTATTGTTAAAAATATATAAATGATACAAATTTTACAATTATTTTATAATTTGTATAGATTAACATAGTTCTTAATGTAATAAAACATTATGGATTTTCATGATTTAAGTCTTGGATGAGAGTAAAACAAAATATATACATAAGGCATTTGAAAAGTAATAAACTAATGGATTTTAAATATCAAGTCCAAGATATTTTAAACGATTATTAGAGCGTCCTGATAAATTCTGCAGTACTAGATGTCGTCAGAGGTCATGTAGTATCAGAAAGCTGGAGCATTTGTCCACTCTTGCCAATTCGTCCACCTGGCTCCAAAGATAACCCACTTCCCCCCTCCCCTACAAATGTGCATTTAATTTAGTTTATCCTGCCAAGAAAGGAAGTTATCCTCTCACTTTGAATGCAGAAAGCTTTGATACATAACTTTTGCGCTATAATTAGTTTTTTTGTAAGCTGTCATAATGTTCTTATCTGCTTGACTTATACTTCCTTTCTGAACAAGGCAACCCACTGTTCAGCATTCGTTTCTTTCCCGATGGGATAGCTAAAGCGTCATTTCCCTCACTTCCCTTATTCCACCCTGTGGTGATTATTGTGTTGGCAATAGTATCCTATCTGATTCGGCTACAGACAAGCATGAGAGTGATATGGCAGCTGCATTGTGTGTTTTAAGGTGTGGATGGTGTCTCAAGCTGTGTTTTTTGGTTTGCTGTGCTTTGAAATGTTTTCTATTTGAGGCTGACTTTACAAATGTGTTGGTTTTGATGAATTTGCAGCTCCTCTCAAGGAAATACAATTCTCATGTCACCCAGTTATGCATATACTGTATATATCTGGATGTGTCTATTTCCTTTGCAGTACAGCAGTTTCTGAAATACCTTGCACCTCTTGAATTTATCCCATGTCAGTGCTGTTTATTCTTTGAATCACCAATTGTGATTCAACCCTGTAGATCTGAAATGACTGTTAAAGTGTGTCACTAAACTTCTGCCTTGCATCTTGACTGCACAGTGACGACTATGGTGACTAAAGTTGCTTTGCATCACACCATTTATTTTCTCTTTAGACCAAGGTCTACACCAACTCCTACCGGATCCATAAGTGCCAATGGGGTGCCAACAGAAGCTCTTGACTACGACAGATTGAAACAGGTACTTCTCGAAATTCAAGAAGAACTGAAACTCATGTAACCTTTTAGCCCTTACGAGTTTGATAGAGGGGCTGTACACTTCCTCAATATGTTAGCATGTAAGTCTTGCCAAAGCTAGTGGTACAATTTCTCATTTGAAAAACGTGTTTGGTATTACAGCACTTCCTAAAAAACAAGGGAGAAATACTGGTTGACTGTACAGTTATGCTTTTGTGGGTGTGTACAATTATAGTCCTCTCTACATAGGCAATGCCTCCCTTCTGTATGAATGAGCATGTTAGATATGAAAGGCATATGAGAGGGAGTCTTACTTATCAGAGGACACAGTTACTGCTCAGCTCTGTCTGCTTCACTCTAGCTTTGCCCAGAGAATGTTAATGTGTAATGAGTGTTAGTGTTGAGGTTATAACATACACCTACTCATCTAGTCCTCTTGTCATTTAAACGGCCAAGGCTAAGTGCATTTGAGAGATATATATATATATTTTTTTATTATGCATTTTTTTAACTTGTCACAGTATCATGGTAGCTATTTTCTCTTCTCTATTGTATATATTATCATCTAATATGCAATATTACTGACAAGAAAACAGTTCTGTGACATGCACTTATAAGTTGCTTGACTTCTTTTGATTTGTAGATTATTATAAGTAATATTCTAATCTAATTACAAATGTATTGCTTTTCAGGACATTCTAGAGGAGATGAGGAAGGAACTATCAAAGCTGAAAGAAGAACTTATTGATGGTAACACATTATGTTGTATTTCCACTATATATGATGCACATTTAGCTTTATTACATTAGAAATATGAAAATACTTGACACTAACAGTCAAGAGTTTGGATACATTTGACTGAATTTGTTTCTTCTTATGATATAAAAAATTATTTGATCTAATGGCTTATGGTTAAACTGCTGATTTAATATTTATAAATTAATAATATTATAATATTATTTTATAATAAATAATAATATTTGAAAAAAAAAAAACATTTCCCTAATTTCCTATTTTCTGCCCTATGCTGATTATGATGGCAATGTTATTTATTCATTCATTCAAATAAAAATGTCTTTACAAAATTTTAGTAAACATAAAAATAAGAGTTGAAATAGATGAAGGAAAAGTAGCCTACAAGGTCTAGATGATGATGATGATAATAATAATAATAATAATAATTATTATTATTATTATTATTATAAATGACTTATTTTATACTGTACATGTTTTCATTTTTAATTTAATTAAATTTTTTAAACAAAATTGCCTTTGTAAACTGTTAATTACAAATAAATTAATAGGAATGGGTAATGACAAAGTGTCCAGCATACAAAGGGTGGCTAATCTCTGACAATTTAAAATACAAGATTTATTCGTCTTTGGTCACTACAAGATTGCCATATCACCGTTTTGTTATTTTTTGGTTTTAATGACTTTACTATGATTCTTTTCTAAAATATATGAAATGATAATAATGGATGATTAGGTGTCTAAACCTTTGACTGTTAGTGTTAAATGGAACTAAACTTGCAGTCTGACCTGGACTATATCAAATTCCTTTGTCGTTTTTGTATTTTCAGCAATCAGGGAGGAGTTGGGCAAGTCAAACTCTGCATAGGAGAATGAGATGCACCTGTATTTTTTTAACCACAATCTGTCACTTCAGAGGTCAGCTTCAGTTTAAGACACTTTCTCTAAAGCAATGAAAATGGAAAATTACAGTTTTAACCAGTGGTGATCACAATAACCATGATAATTCGAAGGATATGTTGAGTATGATGCCGGGACAGACATTGGTTTTGAGCGTGGGGGCACAGGAGGCGTAACAGCCAGAGGATAACCAGACACCTCAAAGCGACGTCATACACCAAAAGCCCCGTCTTGAAGGGGGTCAGGACACAGTCTTGAGGAAGTGACTGTCAGTATGCAATGGATGACTCTTACTGTGGAAAGATAATGATGAAAAAAGACAAACTATTACTGAATTACATACTGTATTAACCATAGAAGAGTGAAATTGTAAATCAAGCAGATGACATTCATTCTACGGCACATCGTTTAGCAAAGGGCAGGCTTTGTTTATGAATTGAAAAAGTGGTGTTGGTGGTGAAAATAACGTTAATGAAGTTGGCCTTGTATAGAGCAAAACCTTGAATCTGGCCAACCAAATGAGTATGGTCTCTTGCTGCAGGACACTAAAGCTTGTCTTCCTACTATTTTAACCAGAATATGTACATTAAAATGATGACAACAAAATAAACATTATACCTGCAAGTCATTCAGTCAATGTATGCCATGACCACATCAGGTAGCTCACTTGCTCTTTTGGCCGGTTTTCATTCTTCTTTTCGAACGTGAATGCTCAACAGGCTGTCTCTAACAGTGAGCCACTGTTACTGTATCTGTATACCTTCGTCTTGTGTGTTCGCTAAGTGTTCGGAAAGATCACGAAGGACAATGCCTTTCTACTGTACATCATTGTAGCTCTCTACCAAAATCCTCTCAGCCAATCGAAGTTAAGGTTGACGTCAAGGTCAACTCAGACCGTATCTGTAGATAGTGCTAACCAGAAATACTATGAACTTTTTATTCACCGTAGGCTCTTTTCATATTTCAGTGCATGTCGTCTTATGATTGGTAAGGGAAAAATGGTTGCCACGAAAAATACTTTAGTTTTCTGTTCATAAGCAATAAGTGTAGCATTGTTGCATTTTTTTTTTTGTCTCTCTCTCTCTCTCTCCATTTTTTCCTTTGTCCACTCTGACGTTCTCCATACGTATTCTCAAAATGCAGTTCGCAACGGACACCTCTTTATAGCCATAATAAATTTGCAGGGGTTTGACATCTTGCAACATTTTACTTTATTTTGGGATGCGAAAGATCATTTATTTTGCATGGGCTATTTACCAATCAACTAAACAAGTCTGGAGTATCTAATGAGGGCCAAGCAGCACATCACCGCTTTTTTGAATGGTTTTGGGATTTTTATTTTTCGGTCGTTTATCATTAAACCTCTTTCTACACACTGGAAGGCACTCGGCTGTGCTTTTCAAAGGGGCTTTAACTTCCAACACTGTTTTATTGGGGAACTATATTGGGAAGTATGCTTTTTAAGGCCATATGAAGTGTGAATATAGGCTGTGCGAATTTGGAGGAGATGACCGAGAACATGAATTTGAGACGTTCTCTCCGATCAGATTTTTCCTCTGTTATCCATTTCCCCCCGCCATGCTCACTTGTCAGTCCTTTGTCATTTCTTTTCATTTCAAAACCATCACTCGAAATAATCTCTCAAGGAATCCGAAAGTTTGTATAGAGTGTTTACAGCATTGATTGCACTTTAAAAACCCGTAGAAATTCAAATGATTCTCTTGCTGACAAGACGGCCGTCACTTTGTGATTGGCACTATCACCAAAGCTAAACTATAATCTCTAGAACGTCACAATCTCCTGATCCACCTTTGTTTTGACAACAAATAATTCTTGTTGATTGGTCTTTAGGTGAAGCAGGTGAAATGTTTTGATCAGGGTTGATTCATTCCTGGATAAACCTGTTTGTGAACTTCATGGTTTGTGCCTTGTTTGGAAGTTGCATTTGATATGTCAAACATTTAAAAGCGTATATATAGAGAGTATTAATTTAGGGCCTGCCATAAATTTAATCATTTGTTTTGCATTTTGCTTCAGTGAGTTGCAAAGGATGCTTTTACGATCTTTGTTTAAAATCAAACATGCATTCACATTCTTCTCAGTGTCATTTTTCTGTTGCATTACAGTGTGGTTTGTGTTCTGGTTAAGACCATGTATGCTGGCGAAATCTGAAAAACTGATCTTTGTCCTTGTGGAAATCAGTTGAACAATCTTTGCAAAAGGTTCATGGAGTTGTAAGCACATGGAGACTCGATTATGAGCAGAATTTGATGCTTGGATTCAACTGAATGTCCTTGTAATGCAATTTTCAGTTTGCTTATCTTTCTATTTTATCATTCATGTTGTACCATACTGTTTTCATGTTAATTAGAAGTTTCTTACATGCTAACATTGTTTTGTTTGAGCAAATTAAATAAAAAATTGCAATACATTGCTGTTTGCATTTATTTTTGAATTTTAAATGTGGAAATAACTTTTGTGAAACTGATTACTTCACAATTCACATATGATTATCTCAATTGGCTTGTAAACACTATATTAATGCATTTAGATTTTTTACTAAAACCTGAATCAAATGTAGCATAAATTGTACACTTGACTTTGGAATGTACTAATTTACACTTTATTCAACATGACACTCCTCGGTAGCAAATGCTGCTACTTTTCTGTTTGCTGCTGTATGGTTCAGCTGTGGCAAACAGGAAGAAGGCATGACTGAACCAACACTGAAGCTAAATAAGAGCATTACACAAAGAGCTACTGAGCACTATACTTCTCTTCAACAATCTACAATAGTATGAGCAGTTCAAGCATCGAGGTTCACAGTTCTTGACACCTCCAGGATTAAGCATGTTAAAGGCATTGTTACAGTTCAGCTGAGGTCAAATGCAGCAATGCAACTTTGCAAAAACGGAAACTGAGACTACATCTGCTGAGTGCCTACTCTTCAGCATATAACGTTACCAAAAGAAAAGCTGGTTTGTGATGAACAAGTTTGATTCGTGAATAACTACAAATGTTGAACTTCTTTGTAAACTATTGTAAATTATGCATCATTTTATATTCTTGTAATGGTATTTAAGACAAGAATTAATACTAAACATTGAATCTAATTGCAATCAAATCAATCATTTACACAATTTATGCTAGTTGTACTGTACTTTGCCTGCACAAAGTTTACAAAATTAAAATGTTCACTAAATTTAGATGTGGTCTATACATAAAATATAAATTCCACTTTTAATAGCTTCTGGCATCAACTAAAAAAAATTGTTGCTACATGTAACTTACATAAAGTATTTTGAATTTAAAAAAAAAACATTCTGTTTTATGTAGAAATACCTTTGAATAAAAATGTAAGTTAGAGATGGGCGGTTAAGAGTATATTTGTGAACCATCGTCAGTTTTAGTGATAAACGTTATGTATCTAAAAGCATTAACGTTACCCCTTCAGTGCGCTCTTCTACAAACAAAAACAAATCATAAGTTATTAGCCCTCTCATCCGGTTTATTAAATATTGGTTGACCCTTTCTATGCCTCGACCCATCACTAACTAACTATAATAAGCATTTTTTTTTATATAAACTTTTCGCGTTTACAAGCACAACGTATGACGTTGGCTGTCCATCCTCTTTCTTCTCATCATATCTCACTGATCATCAACTGTCTCCCCAGGACATGACTCCATTTTGTAAAAAACGATCCCTTCAGGCTCAAATGCTTTGCCTCCAATCAAAGCTCACGTAAACCCTTACGCAGTCCAATCGGAAAATTCAAAAATTTAAAAACAGGCCATCCCAGCCAATCAGAGAGCTTCCCGCCCTCAAGGACGCTGGTAGGTTGAGCGGTCACAGAGGGAGGAACGACTTCAGAGCGGGGGCCAGTGTTTTTAAACAATATTCTTTATTTTATGAAGTACCGTGGATAAGCTTTAGAGATTTTAGGATATTAAGATCGACTGAAGGTAAGAAATCTTAATCTATTCACTCTGCATGTTTTTTGTTGTTGTTGTTGTTGTATGGGAATGTGTATATTGTGACTGCGTAGCTAACGGTGCAGAACTAGATCAGCGCTCGCCCTCAGCTCTGCTTTTATGAAGTAAAGTTAGCTAAGCATAATGTATTGCTATTAAGGATCACAAGTTCTGTCTGCAGGAAACATAATATTTTAACTCTTTATTAATGTAAATAGTACCACTGTTTGTCGTTGTTTTGAAATTTGACTCATATACCCGATTTACAGCCGGCTCTTTGCACAGGAAACTTGGGCACGCGCGCATTTATTGTGTTCTAACACAACTACTGGTTTCCCTCACGACTTCTTCATTCGTTTTTTAATTTTGGAGTAACGTTAGTTAAAATTATCATTTATGTTGGACCTTTCAGTTTCATTATTCTGTTTGTGCACGAAAGTGCATGTGACTCTTTCCAATCTTGCGCGAAATAGTCTTGTTTAATGGTAACGTTAACTTAATTTTACTCTGTTCTGGCAGTATGTTTGTGTTTAACACACTATTAGTTCATTGTAACCGTTGTTGTTTTTTGTGTGTCCGTTGTTTATTAACACGGATTTAATGTTGCTATTTATGAGCTCTCTCGCATGCGGACTGACAATGGTTTGAATACATGACGTTTTCCCTCCATTCCTGTGTCATTCTTTTGCCGTGTTAAAGGAACAGCATGTGAATCTGCTCTGGGTGCCTTTGCATCAAATTAAAGAACAATGAGACACGATAACTATTTAATTTATCATATTTCTAATGAATAATCCAGAATTTATATTCAGTCCGCCAGAGCTAATATATTCTATTCGTTGGTTTGATCATGTAAAATGTAAAAATGTGGTCATTTGTTGAAAATACTGTAGATTTAAAAAGTAAATTCAGATTATCTGTCTTAAATTTTACTTTGAATCGATGCTGGTAGTGCTTAAAACCAGTCATTAAAAGTGCGCGTGTCGTTTGTGTGCCCCCTTCGTTTGCATAACAAAAGCAACAGGCTCCGCCCATTCACGTTCACTCAGTTTAAATCTTTTGCTCTGTAGTTTCACTTCAACTCTCTGGAAGCACATCGGATTTCTGCAGTGCTGGACTTCATCTCAGTGTTGGGTGTGTGTCTGTGATCTGGTTCAGGAATGTCTGGAATGTGTTTCATTGGATTAGATGGTTTTAGAGTAGATGGCTCATGTTTTTTATGATCAGTACTTTACATGTGGTTTCAATATAATTTTTTTTGGGTGTTTCCTGTAATGGAGAGTATCTGCTTATAAAGTATTTCTAGATGTATGGGCAGAAGCTTGTTTCTGGCCTTGCCTAAGTGCCAAAATCAGGATGATTTGATGCTGGGTTTTGGTCTTTACAACAGATTTTTAAACACATATATATATTTTTCATTATCAAGTGTTACTGTCTTCAGGCTTGAAGAGGTAGTTTGTTAAAAAATGTAATTTAGACACTAACTTTATTTATTTATTTGCTATTTTTTATGTTCAAATGTGTAAGTGATATCCAGAATAATTTTATTATTTTGACACTATAACCCAGTAATTGTTAGACTGTTAAACAATTAAAAAACGTATTCTGCATTCTGAATAATATATTTTTATTAGAGGTCAATTTATTATATATTATAATATTATTTAAGCATTGTATTTATGAAAAACTTACAGTCTAAATCTTTGCAAGTGAGCATATTTTATGTTTAGAAATATGTATTATTCTTTAGTGTCTTGTTTTGGGGTTATTTTGCTTATATTCTAGTGCATTTCTTATTTTGGGTATGAATGTCTGTAAAAAGCTAAATAATTATGCAAAAATTGTATTATTTTATTTATTATTTTTCCTTTTAAATATAGTAGTGTAATGGTGTTTTTGGGCAATATTCTGTAAAGATGTACCAGATGGTGCCAATTATGTGTAGATCCAAAAATGAGAACCAGTTAAGTAGAGAACTGTGAATTTGTAAACAAAAATAGTTGCATTGGTCTTTCTGTAGTGATTTTTTTTGTTTTGTTTTTGGTCTGCATATGGATAGTAAAAATCATCTCACTGACCAGAAGTTGTTGATAGTAGAATCCCTCTCATAAAGGCCATTGAGAGCTCAACAATAGTGCTGGTGCAGAGAGTACAGTGTGGGGGTGTAATTCAGACCCATCAGCACTTCTGAGACGGCAGCTGACATCATCACTTCATTGTCATCAGGCCATGTGCAGCTACTCTGGTGATTCCCTTATGGGTTTACCACTGAACGTGTTTGAAATATCACAGAGAATCTTTAAGTCTGTAAAGATAGATTACTGGTTTGTTTTGAAGGGATAGCAAATGCTCGTGTGCACTAAGATTATAAAGGTGAACTGTGTGTAAAAATACTTCTATCCCAGTGTAATAAGCAGAGATAACTGTAAGCTATTTATATGTTAATTGACCCAAAAAGTATAAACACTGGCTCTACCAAAACTCTTTTGGAGCATCTCAGGATACCATTATGAGCTACTTTTGTTTTTTTCTGAAACCTGAGTGCTTGAACCAGTTGTAGAATCCTTTTGGTGATGCTTTTGGCACAGAGATTACACACTTGACTTCATCTTTAAAGGCTGCATGCTAGGATGCTATCATCAGTAGAGTTGCTGTTGATGTGTTTTGTTTCTAGTATGTCCTAATTTTCAGACTGTTACGTTTGTTTGGTAGTTAGTTAAAAAGGAAAGGCAATTATCTTGTGTTAATTGTTTTGTAGGTAAACGATGCCGACTGCGAGGTTTCAGAATGGAGATACTGTAATGGGCCGCTGGCCTGGAAGTAACCTTTATTATGAGGTCAAGGTGCTGAGTTGTGACAACAAGACTCGGCTCTACACTGTCATCTACAAAGATGGGACTGAACTGGAGCTGAAGGAATCTGACATCACGGTATGAGTGAATTTTAGAATCATTTAGAGAGCATGTCTTGTGCTTCACTGGAATCAAGAGCATCTGATCGTCTCATACAAATGAGTTTGCATGATCAGTGTCACAAATTTACTTATTTGATTTATTAGTGACCTAGAAACTGTGCACAATATTTGTATTAGTTTATGTCATAGTATTTCTTCATTTTTTTAATCCTAAAGCTTAATTTCTAGGTTTTAAATCCATTTATATAGATTTTACACTAGATTAAGTTGCGGTGTGGATGGTGTTTTCTTCATTGCAGAGCCTGACTGTATTTAAGCAGGGCGTTGCACGCTCTCGGTCCAGATCCCGCTCTCGTTCGCCAGGACGCCCTCGTCGCAGTCGTTCCCGTTCTCCAGCTAGAACGTCCCGCCGATCTTCCACTCGCACCACAGATGTGCGCAAGGAAAAACTCAAAGAAGCACTGGAGGTCCGACTCACCCCTGTGGTAAGGGACTTGTGTGCTAGGACAAAACAAACACAGAATCATTATTTATTTACCCCGATCTGTTTGGTAGCATGTTCAGGAAGTCAAATACATTAAAAACTTTAATATATAGTATAAAGTAAAAACATTGTTCTTTTCATATTAAGATTTAACAATAATTTTTCGGTAAGATTTTTAGACCTTTTTAAAAGAAGTCTCATGTTCTCCAAGGCTGCATTCACAGTAAAAAGTGTAAAATTATGAAGTATTACTTTTAAATTCAACTACAACTTTTTTTTGCGTGTTTTAAAATATTTTGAAATACATTTTATTCCGGTTGATTACAAGTAAAGGAGTTGAATCTAATTTAAAGCAGTTAACTCAAGCATTTTAATGCTGTTAACTCATTTGTCTCTCCTCATGGGTTCACTTTATGTGTTCTTGACTGCCATCTGTTTCAGTCGATGACACACGAGAACAATAGCAATGGCAAACATGAGAAGAAAGAGGAAAATAATACAGCCAATCCAGCTTCCACAATCACAGAGGTATGGATACATCATGGATTCACATTTCTTTAATGTCTTAATCGCTAGCAACAATAGAACCTCCTTAATGTTTCCTGTCAGATGTTCGAAACTGCTGTAGTTAAGGCTGGAATGTCATGATGCATGCATGTTGTGCCTCTCATGTGTGACAGGAGCCCATTTAGTTGTTCACACAAAGCTAAAGCTGACTGTGGGCTCTGTTCAATCATACCCTCACATTTTTCAGCATGTTTCTGCTCATGGGACAAATGAATGGGCTTTACAAAGCATGAGCAGACGGCTTTACCTTTACACTAGTATGACTGTGTAATCCTAATGTTTCTTTTCTTGACTTGGACTGACGTTGAGATTGATTGCCACTGAAACTTTGTGCTCGAGCATGACACAACACATACAAATATTTACATTACCTAAAAAAGTTTGGGGTCTTTTATGCAGTCAAATATAAATACAGTTTAAAGAAACTTTAATGATTTTCTTTAAAATGTAATTTATTCTTGTGATGACAAAGCTGAATTTTCAGCAGCCGTTACTCCAGTCTGCAGTGTCACATGATCCTTCAGAAATCATTCTAGTATTTGTTGTTCAAGAAACGTTTCTTATTGGTTTAAATGTTGAAAACAGTTGTGATTTTTTGTTTGAAATAGAAAAGCTTTTTTAACACAAATGACTTTTACTGTCATCTTTTGTGCATCACTGCTGAATGAAAGTATTTATGTCTTTAAAAATATATTTTGTATTTATTCTATTTATGAATAAAGTATTCATATTTAGTATGCTTTCTCATTGAAATGTTCTAACAGGAGAAGACAGAGACTGAATCCGAGAACCAGGCAGGTGGGCGCTACAATCTACGGCGCAGGAAGGACCAGAGCGATGGCAAGACAATAGAGATGGAGCAAAAGACAGAGACGGTGACATTATCGCAAACTAAACCACCCACTGCCAGTGCCATCAAGACGACTGATCTGGAGTTCGGAGGAAGAGTTGGTGAGTCTTCTCAGCACTTTAATGGGATTTTGGACTGTGTAGACATCCACAGCACCATCATGATGCAAAATGTTGGTCTAAATAATTTAGCTACAAACAAAAAGCTTAACAAATGTAGGAAATGGTCTCAAAATCTACAGCAAAGCAAGCATTAATAATTAATTATTATCAGAATTTTGTGCATTTGAAATGTCAATATCTATTTCCAGGATATTTTGAGTAAATCAAAGGCTATGATTATCCATTTCCTTGGTCTTTCAGGTGTGTTTTTCCTGATGTTTCTGTTGCCTGTGGCTGTGTTGGCATTGCTCATTCTCTGTGGACAGAAGGATGCCAGTATCCAGAGCTTCCCTCTTGAGCTCCCTGCCTTTCAGTCTCTCTGGGACTGTCAGGTCTTTGGCATCGTCCTGCTCTGGTTTCTCTTCCAGGCCGTTCTCTCCCTGCTCCCTGTCGGAAAGGTACTGTCACAATCACATGACTCCCCGTGACCCAGGATTAGGCACATGACCACATATCTCCATGGCTCTTGTTTTTGCGTTGCCTGTTAGCTGCAGTAAAGCAGGCTAAATTAGATTAATCACTATTGGTAGCATGCAGATAGGGAGCCTTTCTGGAAAACATGAAGACTTGCTGGTTTATTTTATATTTTATATACTGCATAATATTTGACCACAAGCAGAATGATTTAGTTTGATGCATCTCATCCAGTCTAATCACACTATAACTATGTATTTCTATACAATTGCAAAGCAGCGTCACTACTTGATGCATTATTATAGAGTTCAAAAAATACAATATATTTATATATGGCTTATCCTTTCATATTTTAATGTATTACTGCTTTTTCAACTTGTGTAGCATAACATGAAACAACTCTTTGCCAGACTTATTTGTTCATGAATATTACTTTGGATTGTGTCCCTTTTATTTAAAAAGTATTAGGTCACAAGAATAACAGATGTTACTACATGGTTATGTAATATATAAAATATTTGTGAATCACTGTAATATATAATAATGTAAGATTTTAGTTATAATGATTAAAATATTATGATAATCCTATGCTGAAAATGTAAAAATTTGTATAATAATAATGTAATAGCATAGTATAATATAATTAGTACTTAGTATTAATTCAGTTAATACTTTAATATCTTTTTACCTTTCTTAGTAAAGTTTTTTTTCTAATATTTTAATTTAGGTCATTTCAGGTTTATTTGAGTTAACAAAATTATAAGTTTTAGTTAAAAACAACACTGATTAGTGGTCAGATGTAAATCCTTCTTCTCTCTCCATCCCTCCACACTACAGCTCGTTGAAGGAATGCCTCTCAAGAATGGAAAAACTTTGAAATACAGGATTAATGGTTAGTCTTCATTGTTGATACATTTTAAGTTATCATTTCTAACGACAATCTAAAAGACTACTATTTAACAAACTTAAAGGAGTAGTTCCCTTCCAGAACAATTTTTTTACAGATATTTACTCAGCCCCTTGTCATCCAAGAAGTTCATGTCTCTCTTTCTTCAGTTTTAGAGAAATTATGTTTTTTGAGGAAAACATTTCAGGATTTCTCTCCATATAATGGACTTCTACGGTACACCAGAGTTAGAACTTCCAAAATACATCTCATTTTCTCCTTCAACTTCAAAATCATCCTACATTGTGGTTTTACTTTTCGTTTTTTTTTTGTTGTTGTTGTAAAGGGCGTTTGATCTTTGCATATTCACTTCGTAAACTGTGGGTTGGTTCTTCTGCAGCGATGCTGGAGGAGAGAATGAGATTTTTCGACATGCCCTAACTGTCATGAACAGAAATACACAGAGTTCATGCAGAGCTAGACAAGACGAGTAGTTGAGGTTAAAAAGTATATAAATTGTACATATTTTTTTTTAGAAAATAAGCAATTATTTTTCTAGTCAATACCCTTCTTCTTTAGCTGGGATCATTTAGAGCCCTTTGAAGCTGCATTTAAACTGCCTTTTGGAAGTTCAAACTCGGGGGCACCATAGAAGTCCATTATATGGAATTAAATTCTGAAACTTTTTCCTAAAAAAACTATTTCTTTACAACTGAAGAAAAACGGGAACATCTTGGATGACAAGGGGGTGAGACCAATTATCTGTATTTTTGTTCTGGAAGTCAACTGCTCATTTAAAATGAGGCATATTTGGGTTTGGTTTTTAAAACTTTACTACTCAGATAGCTACTCATGATCTGTTTAATGATCTCTGATTGTGTTCTGCATCAGGTTTCTATGCACTTCTCCTCACGGCTGTGGCAGTAGGTGTTGCCATGTATCAGGAGGTGGATCTCAGCTACATCCATGCTCACTTCCTGCAGTTTTACACCTCGGCCCTGCTCATTGTCATTCTTCTCAGCATCTACCTTTTCATCCGCTCCCGCTGGGCGTCTGAAGATGAGCTCGCTCCTGGAGGCAACTCTGGTAAGATGTTTAGTGTTAAATCAGGCTGCACTGACCGTCTTCTCCCATTTTAGATCTGGTTATTTTCACTCCGATGGCTTTTAAAGTTTCTAGTCACCATTATTTAGGTCTAAATAATCATCCAAACAGAGTTGATTATAATTAAAAGTTTATTCTTGTTCTTTTATTCCTCTAGGCTACTTTATCTATGACTTCTTCATGGGCAGAGAGTTAAATCCCCGCATCAAGAGCTTCGATATCAAGTTCTTCTGTGAAATGCGCCCAGGCCTGATGGGTTGGGTTAGTATTTTTATTGTTTTACATCTTTCCAGTGATGGTTTGGTTTGGTTAGACTGATGTTGTAATCACTCCCTCTTGTGGTCAAACATCAGTAACACTCTAAATTTTCACAGTTTCAATCATGTTCGTTATATAATATAGCGTTCTATACAGAGATGTATAAAGTACTAGAGACCCATACTTGAGTAAAAGTACAAGTGCTCTATCAAAAAAGTCACTTGAGTAGAAGTAGAAGTGCTCTTTAAGCACCACACTTAAGTAGAAGTACTAAAATATTCAACATTTTTTGTACTTAAGTATTGCAAGTAGTCTATTTTAAAATTTACTACTCAAGTACTGAAAGTAAAAGTAGAAGTATTGTGTTATGTAGTTATTAAAGAAAGTCAAAAGTTTGAACATATTGTTTTTACTATTTCAAATGATTAACCTACAGGACAATCACAATTCCTTTGACTGTAACTTCTTGTAAACAAAAAACCATTACTAGGGTTAGTTAGCCCAATTTGCAAAATTATGTCATTAATTACCTACCCTCATGTTGTTTAAACCCTTAAGACATCAGAGGGTCATTTAGAATTTTTTGAAGCATCGAAAATACATTTTGGTCCAAAAATAGCAAAAACTACGACTTTATTCAGCATTGTCTTCTCTTCCGTGTCTGTTGTAAGACAGTTAAAAACAAAGCAGTTTGTGATATCTGGTTCGCGAACGAATCAATCGATGTAACCGGATCTTTTTGAAACAGTTCACCAAATCGAACTGAATCGTTTTAAACAGTTCGCGTCTCCAATACGCATTAATCCACAGATGAATTAAGCTGTTAACTTGTTTAATGTGTCTGACACTCCCTCTGAGTTAAAACAAACCAATATCCCGGAGTAATTCATTTACTCAAACAGTACACTGACTGAACTGATGAAGAGAGAACTGAAGATGAACACCGAGCCGAGCCAGATAATGACTCGTTCACGAGTCAAGAACCGTTTCTGTCAGACGCGTCCGATTCGTGAACCGAGGAGCTGATGATGCTGCGCATGTGTGATTTAGCGTGAAGCAAACAGAAACACAGAGCGTCTGAACCGAACTGATTCTTTTGGTGATTGATTCTGAACTGATTCTGTGTTAATGTTATGAGCCAAGGTGCAGTCAACGCCAATGACGCCATTGCGTCGAGCGCAAAAGAATCGGTGAACTTTTTCTTCAACTGTTTTATTGAATCGAACTGTCAGAAAGAACTAACGTTACTGGTCATCCGAGAACCGATGCAACCGGTTCTTGACTCGTGAACGAGTCATTATCTGGCTCGGCTCGGTGTTCATTTCTCTCTTCACAGCAGTTCAGTCAGCATGCGCAGTCTTCTTAATCGCTTGATTCGCTCAATGATGTGCCAGCTTCATCAAACCTGCCATGCCATCTACAGTTCTGGCAGTGGTTTGTAATGGAATGATTCGTAACATTTTTATAATTGTAACGAGTAACGATGCAGCACATAAAAAAATATCGGAGAAAGTATTAAACAGTAAAAATATGTACTGAAGTAAAAGTGGAAGTAGGAGAAAAAAATAATACTCTAGTAAAGTACAGATACCGTCTTTTAGTACTTAAGAACAGTAGTGAAGTAGTTCTACTTCGTTACTATACATCTCTGGTTCTATATAATTTTCTTTTTTTCACTAATTGAAGAAACATAATCATTGCTTGTTTCCACAGGTATTGATTAACTTTGTGATGTTGCAAGCTGAAATGAAGCACCAGAATCTTGAGAATCCCTCTCCAGCGATGCTCCTGGTCAACATCTTCCAGCTCCTGTGGGTCGTTGATGGCTTTTGGCATGAGGTACAACAAATGTGTTTTACAAATGAAGCACAATTATTTCTTAATGCGGTGTAGAAACCATGAACTGATTGTAATGAAATCACTCCGTATTTCAGGAGAAACTTCTGACCATGATGGATATAGTGTACGATGGCTTCGGATTTATGTTGACATTTGGAGATCTGGTTTTTGTTCCCTTCACATTCACCTGTCAAGCCTACTATCTAGTCAGCCATCCCAATGAACTCTCTGCATTCTGGATCATTACTCTCATCGCTATGAATGGTCAGTTTCTGTTGTGCAATTTCTCTTTAGCTACACTAGTTTTAAAGATCACAATATTATTATGCTCAGATTTTAAACACAAGTTTTTAACTTCCCTAATAGGAGTTGGGTACTATATTTTCCGGAAAGCCAATTCTCAGAAGTTTGCCTTCAGTAAGAACCCTTCTGACCCAGCAGTGTCTCGTAAGTGTTTTGAAACAAATTAACCAAAAGAACAAACATAGAATGTTAAAATAGTTTGATTTAAATTTACATTTTTATCTTATCAGACCTGAAAACCATCCCTACTGCGACTGGAGAGAGTCTTATTGTGTCTGGTCTCTGGGGGTGGGTCCGTCATCCTAATTACTTGGGTGACATCATCATGGGGTTGGCCTGGTCTCTTCCGTGCGGTAAGCATTTGTCTCTTGAGTTCACCTTTCTGATGAAGTGAAGCTGTCATATCAGTTTGACTTGACTCAGTCCTGCATTTTATTCCTGATCTTTCCTGTAGGTTTCAACCATTTGATCCCATACTTTTACCTGATTTACTTGATCGGTCTGCTGGTGCACCGTAATGCACGGGACGAGCGCCAGTGCAGGAAAAAGTACGGCTCTGCATGGGACGAGTACTGCAAAGCTGTTCCGTTCCGCATTTTCCCGGGAATATACTGAGGACTCACAGACTCGATCTGTTACGGACACTCGGGGGCAAAATAAAACTTTCCTCAGGATGACATTGAACATCAGACATGGGAATGAATTCTTAGCAGCTTGGCTTCTTTTTTAAATCTTTGACTTTTTTTGTAATTGAGCATCAAGTTAAAACCAAATTATTTGCTTTGTCACAAAATGTTTACGGATTGTGGACACTGCCCCATTTTCGATCTCTTAAAGATGTATATTGTTGTACAGGTGTTTTTTTTACTCACAAGATTGTTTTGAATAATCCGTAACTTTAAATCTCATTTTATGTACACATATACACATTTAAAGTATCTGCTTGGCTATTTACCATTGGCTTTTGTAACAACAGTTCGTTTAATGCTTTTGTATATTGTGTATGATGGGATTTTTTTTTTTTTTTTTTTTTTTTTGAATATGTATAGTAAGAAAAGATGGAATGTTCTTTCTCAGGACCAGCAATTTGTGAAAAAAAAAACTATTTTCTTAATTTCTGTACATATTTAATAGAAAAATGTTAGGATTGGTTTGTATTTTAGGCATTATGCACTATGTTAAACAACTTTCTTTTTATCCAAAGTTCACAAGATTTGGCTTTGCTACCTCAGAATTTTTCCAGTTGAAAACAACGTAAAAAATTTGTTTTGTTTTCGGAAACTGTGGATTTCAGGCACTATGTGAAGTGTCTACGTAAGTATCTTTTGCGAAATCATAATTGTTTGCTGTGAACAATAATGTTGAGCTATGTACTTCAATCTTGTACAAGGTAGCCTCACTTCTTTACATTTTCATTAAGGTTTTAATTTAAAATGTCAATGCTATAAACTGTGAATTTAATGTAAAGCTTTTCTTAACTTATCTATAATGCGAGTATATCACTGTGGGCATAACATTTGTCCTAATGAAAGTTTGAAATAAGTGTTTATAGCTAAGATGAGCTTTTACTTTATCGCAGTGAAATGAAGCATTGTACAATGTTATTTATCTGGTTAAATTTTAGAGTGTTCACTTTTGTTAAATTTGGTTACCTGGCAATCAATTTCTGTACAAACACCTTTTTTTAAATATGCATTAATAATTAAACCACTAGACAAACCGTCTGCCACATGTGTTGCCACAAAATGAAATGTTCAGAATACGTTCTTTTATAGTTTAAGTTTGGAAGATATTTAATAGTTCATTAATTTTGCCTGTTGAACCTAAAGTCCTCTACTGTAGATGCCATCCTCTTTTTTTTTTTAAAATCCAATTTACATTATCCTTTTTTTCTCCATCAGTAATTCTGCCCTTTCAGGTCAGATGATCAATGTTTTCACAAAATATATAAAAATATTCCATTTCTCTTATCTTGTAAAGATTAAAAAATGCATATTCATCCTGGATGTAATATTATATAACAGATAAACAAAGTTAGAAACACATTGGAGTCTGTAAGAAAATTTGGGCGGGAAATGTCGAAGTTTAGTTAGGCCACATAATCCATTGTTGGCAGTCGGTTGCAAGTAAGTTTTTGAAAGTTTAACATCCCTTACTATGAATGGAGGATACATACTATTCAGAAATACTACCTTTATTTTCCACGGAATAAGAGTCGGTATTTGAAGAGTGGGTAAACATTAATTTGTCAAATTTGTATTCCTTTCCTTAGGGCCTGTCCCCATACTGGATTCGTGACGTTCGAGTATGAACAAGCGCTTAAACTCGTCAGTGATAATTCTTATGCATTAGCTACAGTCTAACACTAGATGTCAGCAAAGTAATGTACAATTGATGTAGGGCTTGCTCTGTGATAGGTCAGCTGGCATAAGGATGTTTATTTTGGGCTCCTGGGGTGAAGGATGTAGTGTCAGAGTATCACTTCCCTCATCAAGGGAAATGACAAAGTGACTGATGCATGAAACCATTTCACTCCTTGGCCAATGCGCAACAAATGAAGCACCCATGAATGTGCACATTAGAAAGCTAATTGGTTTTAGTGTCATGCTAAATAGTGCTTTATTAGAGACGACACCTGTTAGCCTGGATCTGTGTGAAGTGCTTCTGGCTTTTAAACGACTTCTCTTCTTTCCCGTGACAATTTTGTAAGAGTTTAGCATATTTGAATCATTGTTTTAAACACACAATTTCGGTGACTGTATAAATACCAATTTAAATGAAGTCAAATGAGGTTTCATGTGAAAATTATTCAAAGATTTGCTCAGTTGTGTTTCATATTTGCCAATGGAGAGGCTACACAATCCAAGCCAAGTGCATTCATCATTACTTCCCAATGGCTGTTATAAAATGTAACCCCTCGTTTCCTCTCATACAGAGCAAGATGGGCATTTTTAATAGAGCCCAATTATTGGAGATGGACATAAATCTAAGACAATTTGTGATCTCTAGTAACATGTTTTGTCTTCAATCTTTGCGTTCTTGACTACAGCATGATTGAGTCCATTTGCAATTTATTACAGCACTGGAAATTACAGGAATTTATCCGGCTTTGGTACTTTTCAGCATTGCTCACAGAGCATGAGTGTAGAGCTGTAGTGCGCTGAGAAATGCATTCGAGACGCAGTTTAATTTTACAACAACACATCCATCAATATTGGTGGTAGGAGGGCGTTCAGTAATGTTGAAAGTAGTGTGCAGTGTGCACTGAAAGCAAGCATGAAATGCACTTCAAACTTTGATTTATCTAGCTGTTTTTGTTTGTTTACGTGATACAGAAATTAATAATGGTTAAAGAACAGATGCAGCATTAACACATATTCATCAGAATCACACAGACGTTTTTTTTTTAGCAGCTCTGACTGCTCCTTTTTTTGGGAGGCGAGAGGCGGTGCGTCAGTTTTTCTCAGCTTTGAGCTGGAGAAAATATAATTATGCTGCTCCAGATGGCTTGCGTATTGTGTTGCTGTTGGCGGGCCTTGAAAGAGCTTTCGACTTTATCACGCAATAAAATCATCTCGGTGAACAGACACATCAAACTTAAAGACGCAGCTATAATAACATCTCTGGAGGTCTGCGCGTTTCCTGCAGCCAGGCCTCCTCTTTCAAAGCGTAAAATGAGAGTGACACTGATGATGCTCGTGAGAACCTGAGAAACTGTGACTCGCTTACTGTTAATCCTGGCGGACAATGCCAAGAAAAGCCCAAGGGGGAAGCTGTATGAGGTCCTTGTCCTTATCAGCTCAGAAGGGTCTCAGAGAGCAGAGCGGTTGTGGCACCTCCCTCCACCATTCACTAGTGCTCACCCACCGGCCTTATTATCATGTGTGCTCACTGATATAACAGTGACATCAATCTGCCGTCAACCAGACCGTACCTGTGCCAAGTTAAACAATCAAAGCCATGCATGAGGTGACCTGTGAATTCACACACCCACGCAAAAACACATGCCCACACATTTCTCTCCAGGGAGTTCATTTGGCAGGGAACCTGTCATGATCTGTGCATGTCATTTTTCTCACCAGCTTGGGAGTTTTTACAGACCTTGCCCTTTTTTGACAGACACTTTGGCTCATTCCAGACCGAGCACAGACCGACTGCTGTCTTTGCTTGAAACAGCAGCTTTGAATTTAGAAGCTGAAGTCCTACTAAGCGTCTGGTCACAAGGTAAGTCTGCATAAATAATTTGCATCTAATACAAACATTATGTAAGTTTTGAGGCGATATGTGGGTTTCTTTTTGCAGTAATACTCCTAATGCTCTTTTCAGTTGGATTATGGCCTAATTAAATCACTGGCTTTGTATGTTTTCAGGGATATGAAGCTGGTTGCAGGGTTAGCCGTGCTGTGTCTGTGGGTTGTGGAGGCCATGGAAAACTGCCCTGATGCTTGTAAATGCAGCCAGAAAACTAGTACGGAAAAGACTGAAGTCAATTGTCAGAAGAAGGGACTTGAGAGCATCCCACCCAAACTCCCTCTGGACACATGGATCCTTAAAATGAGTGAGCAGACTGCAAAGTTTTTTGGGGGGAGGAAATATTCTCAGTTATATTACCAACCCTCTTGACAAAATATAAGGAACAAGATTTATATTAAAAATTTTCATGTCATGGATTTTCATATAACCATACAAAAATGTTTTTATTTTTTTGAAAGAAGTGAATACTTTCATTTAGCTAGGATGCATTACATTGATCAAAAGTGACATTGACTACATTTTTAAACTTTTATTTATCAAAGAACCCGGAAATAGTCCACTTACATGTTAAACAACACAACAGTTTCCAACACTGATAATAATAAGATTGTTATTATTGTTTCTTGAACGCTAAATCAGCGTTCAAACTATTTTGTATTAAGTTGTATTTGTATTAAGTTTGTATTAAGTTGTATTAATATTTCAAATATTACTGTTTTTACTGTGTTCTTGAACAAATATAACATTATATACTGTATATATATATATATATATATATATATATATATATATATATATATATATATATATATATATATATATATATATATACACACACACACACACACATACAACAATGAAAATTTTGAAAGTATATACTTTCAGTGTACTTTCAAAATTTTCATTGTTGTATGTGTGTGTGTGTGTGTGTATATATATATATATATATATATATATATATATATATATATATATATATATACAGTATATAATGTTATATTTGTTCAAGAACACAGTAAAAACAGTAATATTTGAAATATTAATACAACTTAATACAAACTTAATACAAATACAACTTAATACAAAATAGTTTGAACGCTGATTTAGCGTTCAAGAAACAATAATAACAATCTTATTATTATCAGTGTTGGAAACTGTTGTGTTGTTTACTTAAAGGAAATTCAGTATTCCTATATTAATGTTTCACAGTAATAATAATTACAATAATTATGGTAATTTGACGGTTACTGTGGTTACACTGTTAGTCCATTAGTTATTATTCCTGGCCCAGTGCTTAGACCTAAACCTCTCTCTTGGATTAAAACTTGTATGATATTACTTTAAAGAATGAACAATTTGTAATTTGTGTGCTATTACAGTAAAGAATGGACCAGTTAAAAGAATGGTATTTTTTAATTGAATAAGTGTTTTTTTTTACATCTTCTGAAGAAACTTTAGATGACAGCCATCATAATAATACTAGGGTGTTATGAATGGTTGCAAGGCCATTGCTACGGTATTTGAAATGGGTGCTCTGTGTGGTTGCTAAGGACTTGCTAGGGTATTTTGGGTGGTTGCTATGTGCTTGTCTCAACATACCCTGATATTCTGGTCTCTAGCTAAAGCTCTGGTTCATCATTTAAAATCTATATAAATCAGCTACGGAATTTGAGATATTGTCTTTATATGTATGGTGCCTGTCTACTTTTTCAGCTGCATTCTTCCATTTGGTTTCCCCTTAAGTTATTCATTAAAAAACAATTCCCCTATGGAGAAAATGAATGGGATTTTTACTCCTGGAACTCGACTGTTGTACTCTATTGTTTGTTTACCCTAAGAATGAGCATAATGATGTTTACTTCAGCAAAACTTATTAAATCCACCTCTTTCGCTTCCTTCTGTTTCTTCATTTTCAAGGTGAAAATGTATTGCAGGATCTTCCAGCCAACATCCTGAGCTCTGTCCCTAAAATCGAGAGCGTAAACTTAGAGCGAAACTCAATCAAATCAATACACCCTCAAGCATTTTCTGGGGCCCAGCGACTGATGCTTCTGAATCTGCAAGGAAACCGGATGTCCAAACTCCCAGTGAAGGGCTTCAAAGATCTCCTAAACCTACGCTTTCTCATGCTGGGCCAGAATCAGATAGCTAGCCTGAAACCTAACATGTTCATTGGCATGAGGAACCTCTCAGAGCTGGATCTGCCCCTGAACGCCCTCACTGCTCTCCCACCAAATACATTCAAGCCTCTGATTGCCCTCAAAGTCCTGGATCTAGCATTGAACCACATCCAAAGCATCTCTCCCAAAGCCTTTGTCGGACTTGACGAGCTGCTTTTTCTCAATTTGGACAACAACAAGCTGAAGGATATCCAAGCTGGGACCTTTGCGTCCCTGATTGGTCTTGAGATGTTGGTGCTAGACAACAATTTTCTCTCCACACTCACCGCGGCCTCGCTAGAAGGTCTTTCCAACCTGCAGGAACTCTATGTGAGAAAGAATAAAATAGAGAGTCTGCCAGCAGATGTGTTCCGCCACACACCTAAACTTACTCATGTGGGCTTAAGTGGGAATCAGCTTCATGCCATTGACGGAAACATGCTAGCCAACATGCAAGGTAAGAACTAGGACTAGTATGTGAGTTGGCCAAAAATTATTAGGCTAGTTTTAGGTTCCTCTGACCCCGATCTGACTTGATTCTTAGGGGCTATTAACATAGCTTATGTTTGCATCCAGAGATGCCCAAACTAGAGCCCAAGGGCCAAAGTTGGCAGGTGATGACATTTGATTTGGCCCACAATGTTGTATCACAAACAAACATTAAACTAAAATGTAAAGCAAATAGTTGATTTGAAAAATAATAATAATATAGCTAGATATAAAACAACATTTACTTTTGGCCCATGACCCTCAGACAAGTTTTTAGCCTTCCATAGTAATTATGAGCTGTAGTCTTAAAAATGCAACTCTTAAATATATCAAAGCTAAAAATAAATGGAAAGATCAAGTTTGGCCTTCTGTGGTAAACATTTTCAGTCATTTTGAGCTTGATGGAGTGCAGTGTTATTGAAACTAAATATATCAAACCAAAATATAAATGAAAAAATTTTATTAGCCGACAAGAGGATGTAACAATATTTCATAGTAGAAGACAATTACAAATAATTCTTTATTCTTATCTGTTAAGGGTAACATGTTAATCACATCTCTGATTGATTCAGGTTTAAAGGAGGTGTTTCTGCATGATAACCCATGGAAATGTGACTGCAGCATCAACTCGCTGGTGCATTACGTAGCCCAGACGAGGGCTAATCACTCTCCTCTGCAAAGACTTCGGTGCACCAGCCCAGAAGAGTTTCGTGACAGACCCATCCACCAGCTGAAATCTGATGAACTTCCCTGCAGGGCCTAGAAAATCCTCACATCTGATGTCACATCACGAACGACCTCCAAAAGTTGGGAGCACAGTATAATAACAGCGTGAAATTTTCTGCGTTTGAATGGCGATGCTTCACAGAACTCCAACCACACTTGCTTTGACAGGTTAATGATAGAGCTGTTGTTCTGCAGATAGTCATAATTTTCACCCACACCAGTCGACTATTTTCAGGCGACCTGGAGAGCAGTGCATCCTACAAAAACTAAGGAAGAAGTGTGCGTTTGTTTTTTCCTATACAAATGAAATGCCTATTTTTATTAATATGTATTAATAATAATAACATGTTTTCACATTTAACTTAATGTTACAAAAGCTCATGTTATATATTCTATGTATTATTCATCAAAAGTGTTTTTTATTGTCCTTCAGCATCTACGTAGAAGACGCTGTCAAAATATATTGTTAGTAGGTGAGTAAATAAAAAATACTGTATCATACAGCAGTTTAAATGTAATTAAACCTATTCTCAAAATTGTTTATCTATTTGATGTATACAGTATACACACAATAAACACATTTCGCAACTTCAAATGATTTTTTGTTAAGATGCAGTGAAGCCTAAACGAAATAAATAGAGGTTTGCTCAGAGACCGACTGTAAACTTCCAGCACCACCTGAGACTGAATTCCTCATCGGATTGTTACAGCTGAATAAGCTTCCTTTGAAATCATCATTCTGTCTCTAAATTCCACCCAGGGCGCTGAAGCTGCAGTCCCACATACAGGAGTGGGATCTTTTCAGATGCTGGGAAGGTGTTATTAAAGCAGGCTGCTAAAACTTATGCCTTGGTATTTTACAGTTAACTGATATTAAATCCAACTGCTGGGACAGCGTGTATTCAAAGTGCATTTAAAAGTTTAAAAGAACATTAAATATTAAACTGAATATTTAAACCGCGCACTGTCACACGTTATGTTTTATTAATTAGATAAAAAATATAATCACTTACCAGTCCTAATACACACACACACACACACACACACACACACAAACAGTGTTTTTATTGTAACCTATGAAATAGTGCCTGATATGTCATGACATACTATAAAATTCACTCAAGCATGCAATGTTTTCACACTCAGTTGATTGTGGATATCTACTGTCTAACTTTAAAAATGAAACCAAATTACTGGTGCATTGTGCTTTTGTGCATAACAAGATACTCCTTTAACACCTAATTTCCCCCAGCGTTGCCATGGCGACCGTAGCTTATAGTAGGGAGCTCCTGCAGATGCCTTACCCCTCACTGCATCTCCTCCTCAACCAGCTGTTATCGACTCAGCGTCCTCCAACTGCCTCACTTTCACTAGTAGATCTACAACAACAAATTGACATGATTCTGGCACCAAATAGCTTTACAGCAGCTTACATTAATCAGCTACAGAACCCCCCCCCCCCCCCCCTCAACACTACATTAGTTGGAATTCCATGGATGAAGGAGATAAATTGCTGTTTTAGTGCAGTTTTGTATTATTGATGTCATTTGCAAATTGACTCTGCATTGTGGCAATGACATTATGCATCGAGATAATAGTAATATAAGCTTAACAAAACATCCAAATTCATCATAATCCATGGATGTTATATATTTTTGACCCTAAAAAGAAAAGCTGGATCTATACTCTCATAATATACCAAAATTTTAATATGCTCAAAACATGGGTCTGTTCAAGCTTTACTGAACCCGGATGAATGGACAGCGGTGTTCTTTGGTGTTTAACCTTTTTAATATTTGAATATGATTAAGAAACTAATTTCAGCTCTTAATTAGAAGCATGCTATTTCAAAGGTACAGCCATTTAAGAATGAAACACGCTACACTTGCTTGCTGCTTTTTCTGTATAAATTTTGGCAGAAATGCTGGAGTTGCCAAAATGAACTGTGATCTGTAATCTTGAGGCTTATTAAACATCCCCACAGCTTGATGCTGCTATCACCATGTTTCACCGTAGGTATGGTATTAGCCAGGTGTTGAGCCATTTTAGTCACACTGCTTGGCATCCAGGCTGAAGAGTTTAACATTTATTTCATCAGACCAGAGAATCTTTTTTGACAGGGTCTTAGTCCATTAACTGCTGTTTGCCAAACTCCACTCGGGTTGTTATTGGTCATCACTTAAGAGTGATTTCTATCTAACAGTTAACCATAAAGACTTAATGATTAATGAAACCATATGCAGAGATAGTTTTCCTCTTGGCAGATCCAGTATTAGATGTAACTGCCCACAGAGTGTCTAATGGAGTCAAAGGTCACCTCGTTTACATCTACAGCCACAAAGGTGTATTATCTGTATTTATCATTTCCAAAAAATTGTTCATTTTCTTTCCATCTGTGTTTCATCATGGTAAAAATCTATATTTGACTTGATGTTGAAAAGTATAAAACTGATGTAGAAAATATAAAGATATAGAAATATAATATCTACGTCCAGACAAACTATAGCAACGAAGTAAAGAATCTTTCTATTAAGAATATTTTCTTCAGGCTTACCTTTTGTGTTTTTCTCACTAATGAAATTTGTACTAGTATTGTAAATACAGCAACATATAATGGTTAACATTATTTCTAATTTAGTATAGAGTGTTGTTTTACTTCAACCAAATATATATAATAAAAATAAATAAAAAAATCTGTCAAAATTTTCTCACCCTCATTTTGTTGCTAACTGACTTTGTTCTGAAAAAAATATATATATATTTTGAGAAGTCAATAGGCACCTACCAACATTCTTCAAAATATCTTTGTTTTTGTTCCATATAGAAAGAAAGTCATGCAGGTTTGGAATGACATGAGCGTGAGTAAATGTTGACAGTTTTCATTTTAAGACGAGCAATGATACAGTAGTAAATAAATACTCATCAAATAAGACATTATGTTTATGCATAGGGTTTGTGTTCATGCAATTCTCTAAAGCCATGTTTCTTTTTTACTATAATGTTTAAAATATGCACCTTGGGAAATAATTCTGCATTCATGATGAACACTGTTAATTGCGGGAAAAAAAACATTAAGGGATGTTTTGCAGGTGCGGATAAGTCTTTCATGGGTTGTGATGATTACAGCACAGTAAAATACAACAGCAGTGTTCCTCTGGATCTAATGTTTGCAGTAAAAGACACTAATGATGTGCCTTGTGTAAAAAAAAAAAAACACTCCCTCTACTAGCGGCATCTGACATTCCTTTTTGAGTGCTTTATTGTAAGTCACTCTATAGCTCTGTAATTTAAATGTGAAGTTTAAGCATGTTCACACAGTGGAATAAAGGCCCTTAGGCTAAAAATTAACCCTTTAAAAGTAACATTTGAAGACAAAATTGTCATATTTGATCAAAATCAATAGGTGGGTTTCATAGTAATGTCTCTAAATGAATGCAGTCCTGGCTCATGTTGTCATACAGATCAGTGTTGCCAGATATTCCTCCGTTTAACATTCTGATTGCTGACGTCTCTTTGAAGGAGCAGTTCAGGGTTAAAAGCGACTATATTAGCGGTTGTATTAAATGGAGGCACTTGACTGGCCTCATGACTCATTGACTTAAGCCTTAGACTGCCGTTACATAAAATACTGGCTCTCTAACAGGCCCTGACGGCTTTAACAGAACTTCAGCTGAGATTTTCTTATCTGTTTTCAACTTCGAATTTTCTCAAATGTTATATGATAGAGGTGTTATGTTAATTTTATCCACGTCTTACTGAAACTAGAAACTGTGTGGTTGTCAGGTGGTATGACATTTTTTTTGGTTCTTGGTTTAGCCTAAATTACCATTAGATTGACTGCTTGTCCTAAAGATTCTGTGTACCAAATGACTTTAAAGTAAACATTTAATAATATGTTGCTCATTGGTATTTACAGTTAGATAAAGGGTCATTTCAGATGAACCAGTAAAAGTATAGTTAAATGAAACGTTAATGATTTTCTGTGTGCTTAAATGAGTGTGGATTTTTTCTATTGGGGAAGTCTTAGCAGAGAGACTGTCAGAGATTGTCGTGTTTGTAGGAGATGCAACATTGAGACTCATAATACTCTGTTGGGACTGTCTTTGGCAATTGAATGTCCCTTTAGATGTCTTAACAGATTGTTATAAGAACACAACAGCTCTGCACCTAAAAGAATCTGTCAACATCTATATAGTCTTTCTTGGCTAATTACTGTAATATTTCTGTTCAGATATAAGTGTTTACACATTTGCTATTTATTTCAACAACTGTTCTCTGCTCTGGTTAGTCTTGTGAGTTCACAATGACAGTGAAAGCCTACTCTAATGTTTGCCTGAAAGCCTGACTTGTATCTTCTCCGCTCAGATGAGACCCATCTGGCTTTCTCTAAGGAGTCTTCCTGCTCTGTTTCATGCGACTGCCTGTGTTAGGGCTTTATTATCAGAGTTAGGAAAGAGAAAGTTTCCTCACAAACACCACACTGCTCTTGAAAATCATCAGTAAGAGCTTGAATGCTTTTTACAGCAAGTGTAACCGCAGAAAAAACTTTTTATTTCAGTATTTTTGTCTTGTTTTCCAGTAAATATTTTATTAAAATAGAATAACTCTATGCATCATCAATCTTTGACTGAATTAAGGTTATGTTTTTCTAAATCTAATTACAATTCTTAATCAGTTCAATTAATCAACTGAATTTGTCAAAAGGGTCAAACATTTCTGGAAACAAATCATAATATCTTACGCAACTAAATTGATTTTGTTTTAAGGATGTTTAGATATTTTCTCTGAAAATAAGACAAAAGTACAGATTTAGAGAATAATTTGTTGCTGGGGGCTGCATGCAATTATACAAAAAGCAGACTTCTGTTCTAAAAACTGGTGAAGTGTGTCTGGTGAAACAGAGATATGGTTGCTAATGTTGCACTGCTGTTATATGCAAGGTGGCAGGTGTGTTTACATTTCAAGTGTTAGAAGATTTGTGTGCATCCCCTCACTCCTTCAAAACTCGTTCCCCTCACAGGTGCTTTCAGGGCTGTCAGTCACAGGCAATGGAAGCATGCACATAAACAGAAATGTAATTTCACACAGAGGCATAAACTGATTGGGAAATGCCTCCTTATATTAATTGTTATCCTGTCTTTCCTCCATCATCTACTCCAGCTTTTTTTCTATCTCTTTCCCTCGACTGTGGAGGCAGCTGCTATAGGCGGGTTGTACAGGTTTAAATATGCTCTTTTTGAATTGTATATGAGGATTACAGAGACCCATTCTCAAACGCTCTCCATCGACTGAGGCAACATCGTTAAACCCCATACACCACAAAAGCCAAAGTCTCCTTGTACATATACACACAGTGTATAGATGTAAACTCTGCACAAAGGTGCATATAACAAATGGTTAATTAGGTTTTTGGTGTGTAATTTAGAGTTCAGATTAAGATATTATGTAAGTATTGCATAAAAATGTTTTTATTTATATATAATTATGTATTATTTTAGTAATAAATAATACATACATAATATACAAGAAACAAATCGATTTAAACAAATATAAGTAGGCTTTATTTAGAATGGCCTTTTGCTGTTTGTTTTACTGTAAATTATGATATTACTTCAGAAACATTGCTTCAAAACACAAGTCTGATAGTACTTTATCACATCCTTTTTCTATCGTCTTGCTTTCATATTTTATTTTTTTGTATTTCCCTGCTGATTGTTGGTATTGACAATATGATGATTTTCATTCGGGGGGGGGGGGGGCTTTTATTTTGGCTGGATATGATGTTTCAAAGTTAAAATGGTTTAAAGATTAATTTCTTTGTAACAAACACACTTCCTTTTGCTTAACAAGACATTGATGGACTGGAATCATGTGGATTACTTGTGGATTACACTGATGTTTTTATCAACTCTCTTTGGACTCTCATTCTGATGGCACCCATTCACTGCAGAGGATCAATTGGTGAGCAAGTGATGATGGTATTTGTTTGACCAGAATTAATTTTCAGCAACTTTTCAATTTTTGGTTCATTTTCACTATTCCTTCAAGATCTCTTTATTCAACAATTTAGCATATTATTTGATGACAAATTGTACTTTTCTTTTATTAAACGGTTTTATTTCAGGCCTCATGCCTACAGTCAAACAATACTCGGCAGTCTTTCCTGTGTAATATTGCTTTTCACATTTTAACTTAGTTGTGAGTTGAAGCTCAGTGCGACTTCTGAAGTTATGACAGAGTTTGAGAATCTGATTCGCACATTTTCACAGTATCAGAAAGACCTTTCAAATTCTCAGTCACACTGCCTCCTGCTGCCTGTCCAGATTGTAGACTTCAGATGTTATTTACAAGGAAACAGAGACTCAAATCCCCTAGGTATGTCAGTAAGACTGAATTGTGTGCACAAATAGTTGAACCGGCAGTCTTTATCAAAAACAGTACCTAGCTGCGAGAGAAAAATATTCAGAGCTGGTGAAAATACACAGGTCACAGTCCCATATTGTTTGGAGGATGCAGTGCACAGGAACTTAGTGGAAGTGTTTTGGTGTTGATGTGGCATTAATAAGTCAATGTGGACGGGGTGGATGAGATTCCATCAGAGGCACAGTCTGTAATCCTTGACCAGCACGGGCACATATCATTACTCTCCAACTGGGCCACAGAGCCTCATTCTCACCGAGTGCACCAAAGCCTAATTAATCCTTCAACACCTCTTCTCTCGCTCGCCCTTTCTACTAGAGTTCAGTCCCAGAAAATTCCCTCATCCTTCGAGTCCTGAATTAGTTCCATAACTGCCTGTATCTTCCGAGACAGCTCCTCTGTAAGATAAATGATATGAATCATAAAAGTTGGCGTGCATTATTCCGATTCATGGGAGTTCAAAGCATGCTCTGAAAAGAGGCAGAGAGCATGTGTAGGTTGTAATAAAATTTAGATGTAATTTTTTATGACAGCTCCCCTCATTATGGGGATAATGGTGCACTTTCCCAAAGTACCGATCTCCACTACAGTAGTTAGTCAGGCAAAGGTAGTGGAGTACTCATAGAGTAACATTACTTAAGAACATTTCTCAGCATCTGTGCTGTTGAACACCAGCAATGAATATTAATGACTGTTGTTGTTCTCTTTATCATAATTAACAGTACATACAGATGGACTATGAAAAGAAAAATAAATAAATAAAAAGCATCTCAAAAAATTATACATTTATTATAAAATTAAATATATTCTATTTTTAATATATTGTTTTTTTTAGTTTACTTATATTACATACATACATTATTACATAATATATAATATTTAATTTTAAACCAATCCAAAATCAAACTGATGAAGTCTGTTAAATTTTAATTGACTTTAAGGAAGCTGAAATAACCCCATTTATATTCTCTTAAAGGTACAGGTTGTAGGACCTGCCACTAGAGGGCACACTACCAAACTATAATAATCGCGTGGTTTGTTGACGCTAAGAAGGAGCGTGGAATGATGGGATTTGTTGTCTTCTAACACAATAATTGTGCATACATAGCAAACGCGAGTTCAACGATTTGCGCGAGTAGATTACATACAAAGTCAATGCAAAGACACGATCAGACTATGGATCAGACGCGTCCTCGCGCGGGTCTAGAGACGCAATGCCCCGCATTTGGTGTGTATGCTGCATAATATTAATCTTGTTGATCGTTATAATAGCATACGTTTTCTGTAAAGATATGAATCAAAACAACTCACCTGTCGAGTAAAACACAAGCGAGATCGGCATCTCTTTATAGTTGAAGTTTTTCGCGAAGCTCTCTCCATCTAGAAAATGCAACACTGATATTGATCCTCGCTCTTTCTCTCCTCTTGTCCCAAACTCTTCTTGGGTTGTTTGGTTAGCCCGTACGCTTACGTTTACCGGAGTTGTCTTTGTCGACAGAACCAACGGCAGACAGTAAACAGTAATTATGTTCCATAAATAAGTAACACAATCCACCATAAAATGTGCAAGAAGTAAATAAGGAACTGCTTGAAGCAAGCTAGTGGTTTGCTGGACGCTAGACATTACTTCCGCATTTGTCTACGACACTGTTGTCATGTGGTTTCCACGTCTGTAAAGGTGGTAACAAAGGGTAACTGACGTCATTGACAGGCAACTGTACTGCCCCATGTCACTGTTTAGTATGGGCATTTTCTCATGATTTACAAGTAGTTGAAAACATTAGAAATGTTGTTAGTAATCAGCTGGACAAAATATGTAACACTAGCCTAGTGGTTTTCGGATATTTTACTGCAAATATCTTACAAATTGTACCTTTAATTCCATCAGCAAGATGAACTGATTCAACCTTTTTTTTATTATAAAACAAATTATCCCAATTTACAACATGCAGATAGTAGTGTTATAGCAAAAAATTGACTTCTTGAATAAATTAAGATTAGACCCTCCGACCTCATAACTAATGAGTGCCACGTACAGTAGCTTTGTATGTTCTGCTAGAACAAAAAAGAATTCAAGTTGAAATTAAAGTAGACATTACACATTTATAAAAGTATATTAAAATTACAAGTACATTGGACTGCACTGCTCAGATCATTGTTGCATGTGTAACTTCAGTACTAAACAGCATCGCAGAGGCACTAACGCTGTACAGATCATCTGAGAAAGGTCATCAACTCTTTGAAGTGGATCTCTGTAAAATCCCAGTGCTTACCAGGCAGTTGGAAAGGGGACGTGTTGCATCTGTGCAAGTGCTATAAACTCACCAAGGTCTAGGAAGAGCTTCATTACGTTGGTTAATTAGCTACCTATTATCATAACTCACTGGAAGCTAATTAGTGAGGAGGTAAAGTCACATTGGGACCATACTGGTGATAACTAAAAACTTTGTGCAGTATCCTAATCCCATCGTAAATCCCTTTTGACAGAATCTGGACTATCAGTTAAATGGCCTGGCTCAGCATGTTCAACACAGGGTTGTTTGAAGGGGTTCATGAACACACGTTTCTTAAAGATTTTACTTTTATTACCACAAAAGTACAAACTAGGGCTGTCTTTGATCACATAGTCAAATATTGATCACATTTATTACATGAAATGCTGATTACTTAAAGCATATTGCCATCTTGCACCTACGTTTTGAAATTATTGATTGAAAATGACCTCAGAGGACTTCAGTAGTCTGTAAATATTAAGTCCTTTCTAGCAGTCTGAAAAATCTATATTTGGATACAATCACAATTAATCGTTTGACAGCACTAATTACTTAAATTTACTTCAAATCATTCGATTTTTGTACCATGCTGAATGGGGATGTTTTAGGAATTATTCTAAAAGGCCTTTTACTTGCTAGAAAAGTGTAAACTATCAACTAGATGACAGAAGGCATGCTGTAGATAGATTGTGTACTGCAAGTTTCCAAACAGATTTGTGATCATTGATGTTTTAGAGTCCTTAGATTTGAGTATTAAACTTGAAAAAGTACGCTTTAAAGGACTTGGCTCATTATATAATATATTATATATTATATCATATTATATAATATATTATATATTAATATATTATATATTATATCATTATATAATAACAAGATATTATATAGGTAAAATTATAAAACAGACTTAAATTATCATTTTATGTCCATGTAGTTATTTATTTGGTAACAGAAAAGTAACAGATAGAAAAATTAAATGCTTGTGTCTTTTGTCTTTGCCACTCCATTAATGTATCTTTATTTGTGTTAGAGATTTAGAGAAAAAGGATCATGAAACATAAACAGGTACCACCACCACAATGGACTCTAAATTTACCCACTATATTAGGATACAGAGTGCTTTTTAATGGTAAATTGATCAAATATTTATCTGAGCCACCAACAAAAGAAAAAGTAGAATTTGGGTTAAAATACATCCTGTTTAAATCTGCATCTGACTTTAGAATTTTTTTTTTTTTTTTAATGGAAGCCTGAGCAGGCATCTCTAAATCTTCCCACATCAGCAGGCTTTTGTGATTCCAGGTGCTTGAGATCATGCAAGCCATGCACTCTTCTTTTTTGGCCAGGGAGTTTGCTCTGGGATTAAATGCTTCCTGGAGGGATTGAGTGAAAATTCTTTTATCATCAAAATGCAGGACATTGAAGGGATTATCTTTCTATAAGCTTCTCATTCTGTCAGTTGTTTTACTTTCCTGTAAGAAACATCCTCATTGTATTATCACTGAGAACATAATGATCTTTAAAGATGAAGTGTGTCATTTCTGCATCGCTAGCAGTGTTGGGAAGGTTACTTTGGAAATGTAATAGGTTACAGATTACAAGTTGTCCTGTTTAAAATGTAATAGTAATGTAACTTTTACAATTACTTTATTAAAGTAATGTAACTGATTACTTTTTGATTACTTTTCTAAATTTCTAATGAATGTTTATTTTCAACATTTTCAAATGCTTACACCATGCAGGGTTAACCTTACAGTAGTGCTCAACACTGTCAGACTTTAAAATCCAAAAGTCAAATTTGGACAAATCCACCACAAAATCAGACTTTAGTACTGCCTTTTACTTTATGATTGATCTGAAGTTCAATGCAGATTTAAAATCATAAGAAATTGTTTACTGATACTGTTTTTGAAACCAAATTTTTGCACAACGACAGGAAACACTGCATCTAACAATGGTTTGAATTAAAAAATAATAATAATAAAAGCATAAATCAACTTAAATATGGTTATCTAATAAGCATGTGTCCTATTCTGTGTACTAAACTACTGAAACATTGGTGTCTTTTTGAAACATTGCTGTCTCTTTGTATATGATATGAGGATAGTTTTCTCAAAATAAGTAAAATGCTCATGAAGTGACTCTCTACAGATTATGTTTATGTTTGCATGTACATACATTTTTCTCTGAAAAACTCCTTTCTGATATTGCGCCACAATTGGTGATCCTCTGCCCATCTTGACTTCTGAGAGATACTGCCACTCTAAGAGGCTCTTTTTATACACAATCATGTTGCCAATTGACCTAATAAGTTGCAAATTGGTCCTCCAGCTGTTCCTTATAGATGTGATTTGATGTGACATTCAGCCAAGTATGGTGACCCATACTCAGAAATTTGTGCTCTGCATTTAACCCATCCGAAGTGCACATACACAGAGCAGTGAACACACACACACACTGTGAACACACACCCGGATGGGCAGCCATTTATGCTGCGGCGCCCGGGGAGCAGTTGGGGGTTCGATGCCTTGGAGCCAAGGGCACCTAAGTCATGGTATTGAAGGTGGAGAGAGAACTGAACTGTACATGCACTCCCCCCACCCACAATTCCTGCCGGCCCGAGACTCGAACTCACAACCCTTCGATTGGGAGTCCGACTCTCTAACCATTAGGCCACAACTTCCCCCTATATGTACATATAACATTTCCGTCCTCTTATTGCTACCTGTCCCAACTTTTTTGGAATGTGTAGCTTTCATGAAATCCAAAATGAGCCAGTATTTGGCATGACATTTCAAAATGTCTCACTTTCAACATTTGATATGTTATCTATATTCTATTGTGAATAAAATATAAGTTTATGGAATTTGTAAATTATTCCATTACTTTTTTACTCACAATTTGTACAGTGTCCCTATTTAAGTGTTTGTTGACACCATAGCACATGTAACAGCGTTATGTAATTTAATTACAAAATGAATATAACTGTAATCAGTTACCGTTACTAAGAAAAAATGCTTTATTTAGAAAGAAATTAACATTGTGACATTTGATATTTTCAGAAAAATGTTTCATTTGTCCCTCCTACATTGAAATAGATTAAGAAAAATAAATCAATTATATGTACTTCAATAATAATAAATGGTGATTTATGATTAAGAATGAATGCTATTCTTTCTTCATTGCATTACATGCATTGTATTTTTTGTGGCTGTTGATATGACATCACATTCATAATTCAGTGATCGATGTGAATTTCTCAGAACTTTAATTGTGTGCTGTTTTTAGTCATGTGTGACGCACTATACGCATGAGAAAGCCTTGAATTAATTTTGCTCTGTTTCACAGAGTTTTCATGCTCCCACAGATCCATTTTATACACATGAGGCTTAACATTAACCCTTGCCATCATATCCACTGGCAGTTCTGCACGTTATTTTATACTTACACAAACCAAATGTCAAACCTTTAAAGTCATGTCAGTTGAAAAATGTATAACAGGAGTCACCTAATTCATATGACTATAATGCAATAAAGGTAAGACTATTGATAAGGCTAAAATAAATATAGAATGAATGTGTTATGATGAAAGAAATATAACTGAATGAATTTGCACTTGATTTGTTTTGCATTTTGTTTTAGGGAAGTAACAACATCATGTGACTTTTTAAAAATTAAGTCCAGTGCACTGGTTTTTAAAGACCATAGGAATAACAGCTTCAACCTCAGCTTCAATATTTCACTCTTCACTAGCTATAGCAGAGGTGCATTAAATGAATAATTGTTTTTGATCATATTTGTCTCTCTTAGAATAAAATGTGACTAGTTGGGCTTGTTGTGACATTATCTCAGTACCATTTTTTTTTTTTTTTGTGGAATTCCAATTTTATAAATGATTGTTTTTTAAACATGTTCTCACTCCTGAATTGTAACAAACTGATGCTTGGTAAGGATCCCTTGGCATCGTGTTTCGACGTTCAGTGTTCTTCACGAAGTGCGATTCGAACTCGAGACACCCGAAGCGCAAATTTTGGCTCGCTCTACTGTCTACTCACAACAAGGCTATCACCATCAACAACGAAAATATAATAATATTACGAATAAATAACTAATTTAAACTATAAATAAAAAACTTTAATAGTTTGTTAAATGTTGCAAAAATAATACTGGTTATACTGACTTTCGAAAGTTAACATACAATGAGAATCCTGGTGACAACTAGCCCCAGTCTCCTGTACAAGTGAAAAGGCATACAGTAATTTAGAATTTCTAGGAAAAAAAGTGCTGCAAAACATTTAGGCCTATAGTTCGTAAAAGAAAGATACAGTAAAAGTTTTGTGACCTAGTTTAATCTTCAAACAATCTGTCTATGTGTTTCAAAGCATTACATCATCTTTTCAATTAATACTTGTTGTTGCAAAGCAGTAAGTTGGAACTGAAGGTTTTGAAAAGGGAGCTCCCTCCAGAGCGTGTATTGAGGAAACAGGTGGGGTTTCAGCCATTGCAGAGCATAATAAAGCATATGGACACCCCCTGCAGACTTTTCCTAGCTGGGGCTTCACTTCTTAAAGAACTAGCGGATAAAAGGCCAGCAGCTCTCTCCTCCGCCAGGTACAGCAATTACACAGAAACAGCCTATTTTCTATTTCTGATTTTCTAAAGCAAAACAATGGAATGTGGGCTATGGCACTGTTGTGTTTTGAAGGAAACATTCAATTTCATACAATATATGGCAGGGTGTCCTTTCTTCATCTCTGTATCAAGGTTGAAGACCCGTTCTTTAGATATCAGACTGCATTTAAGTATTCCTTTTGATTGCTGGCCATGCAAAGGACAAGGGTTTTCACTCGTCCACAACCCTGGAGCAAAGATCTGCGCCTTGTTTATTAACCTTAGCTGTCACCATCACAGATACTGTCCTGCTGTTGACCATAAGTCAGTCCTGTCTACAGGACACGCACATGAACACAGCCGCGAGTCTAATCTAACACCCACTGATGCTTGTCATGGAGAGCACATACTAAACACAAGCTGAAACAAAACATAACCTCATGCTGCTTCTATCAGACTGATGTATTTTGAATGGATTAAACAGTTTTTAAATAAATAGTTTACCCCCACATGAAAATTTACAGGAAAATGTACTTACCCTCAAGCCATCCAAAGATGTAGATGAGTTTGTTTTTTCATTGAAACTAACATATTTCATCTCCTGATTCAGACAAGATAACATTTTCACTGAAGAGAGAGCAAAATCATGGACAGAGGTCTTGCGTTTTAGCTGGAAGCAACCATTTGAAGTCGAAAATGTCTTAATGATGAATTTGTTTAATTCAGTCACACAACTTTCCGTTTCCCAAGATGTGAAATGATGGACAGGAGGTGTGTAGATTACTTGTGGATCATTGTGATGTTTTTATCAGCTGTTTGGACTCTTATTCTGATGGCACCCATTCGCTGCAGTGGATCAATCAGTGAGCAAGTAATGCAATGCTACCTGTCTCCAAATTTGTTCTGATGAAGAAACAAACTCATCTACATCTTGGATGGCCTGAGGGTGAGTAAATGTAAGGAACCTTTTATTTGGGTGAACTATTCATTAAAAAAAAAAAAAGTGTTAAATTATTAAAGAGTTAAAACTATTTAACATGCATGCTTTCTGTTGTATAACATTAATGCATATGTTTACATGCTGTAAATCTATTGCCTTTTGTTTAATAGTTTACTAGTTAGGTAACGAATTAAAGATTTTGTTAAAGCCAAGTTATGCAAGGTTTATTAACACTACATACAGCCATTTCAGGAGTGAACAATACAAAGTAATGAATAACAACTTGACTCTTTGTAAAACGATATAGGGAGTCTTAATGCTTTGTGACTCCATTAAAAGCTGATTAGCACCACTGAAATGATGCCCGCAGCATATGTTTGTCCTTTATCCTCGACCAAGCTCCACACTGCCCCTATTCCACACGTAGTTAGTCAGTCTACTAATGCGCTGTTGCTCTACAATGAGATGGAGCGTCACAGGGGGAGATAATGACAGTCTGCTCCTGCTCTCCATTACCACTGCTCCGCCTCTGGGGACTCGTGGAGGAAATTGTATGCAGAGTGGCTTACCGTCTGACTTTAAAGCTGCCGTACCCGGGCCTTCTGCCACTCTCGATCCCACGGATAATGGCATGATGGCTGTGATCAAACTTTTCATTTGACTGGAATCTGTAACGCAGAACTTTTCAAAGAGTCGGCAGAGCTGACTGGGAAAAGAGAGGCTGAGTTTGTGAAGTGCATTGTGAAACGCTGTGGAGGACGATTAGTGTAACCAGATGAGACAGAGAGGTTTTAGATATGCTAGATATAGACATTGGGTGAATGATAATACACTTACTGTCCGTCCCAAATGCTAAGCGAGATTTGAAGTGTGCTGGAAATCACAGTAGGATACAATGGGATTTAAAGACCCACTTAAAGAAAATGTCATCTTTTCTAGTCTCAATTTATACACTACTCAAAAAACCCTTCATCTTCAGCAAAGATACATTTATTTGATCATAAATTCAGTAAAAATTGTAATATTACGAAATAGTATGAGTTTTTCAATCCAATATGCTGATTTCTTAATATTATTAATGCTGAACAGTTGTGCTTCTTAATATTAATATAGAAATCAGCATGATAAAAATCTTTACTTTTGTTCAGTTAAATGCATCCATGCTTAATAAAGTATTCTCATTTAGTATTTTACTAAACTTACATTTTGATGGGGCCACAACATTTGGTATAAAAAGTAATGTTTACTATTTTTATATTGTCTATATACGGGAACATGATGATGTAGCAAAATTTGTCAAAATACTTTTTGATATTGTTAAGTTTTTAGTCAGTATCATTAAGTGAATATGTAAAAAAATATCAGCAAATGCATAAATGTATCTAATTTGGCATTACCAATAGCTACATAATTCTGGAAAATATTGTGGTACTCTGCAATAACTTGCCATTTACCAGACTGTGATAAAGAGGCTTATGTAATAACATTATGTGGAAAGTACCCATATTGTATATTATTTCCAGCTGTTGTTGTTGTTTATTTTTTTATAACCATGAATGCTTTTTGGACTGAATTTGTCCTTCTCAATTGTGGCACTGAAAGCGTTGGGTCTTTAAAGTAATAAAGCTTGTGTCATTGTGTCATTGTGTGAGAGGCGAGCACATCACACTTTATTTATCCCTCAGAAGTTCAATAGACGTTTTGCCACCAGATGGACAATAAGCAGACCAGAAATCACAAAAGCCCTTGTCCAATGTTATCCTCCTTTCCCCTGAGATCCCTATTAAACAACAGCAAACCTCCTGCACAATCAGTGTGAATGGGAGTGCAGAGAAAGCTCACTTGAACATTTCGCCACTGATCAATGACACCTGAGAACAGAGGGATGAATCAATAAATGATGGTTTCTGATCCATCAGGGAAACAGCTGGAGTCATTCCACCCGCTTCCTGCTCACCAACCAATTAATAGATGCGATCAGGTTGATTTAACTGTGGGTCAAATAACTAAGATGATCTGACTGGACCATTCCATCTGGCACAGTGAAGGAATCACACAACAAGTCTGAATCATGCCAAATGAAAAATGGGATAAATACCATGGATGCTTTTTTAAAGTGATTTATTCTTATTCCTATTTTAATAATTCCTATTTTATAATAATTAATATATATTAAAAATTATTTAATAAATAAATAATTATAACAATAGTTCTATAAATATAAATGATATTATTTAATAATAATTAAAGAATTATTTATTGAATACATTTGGAAAAAGCGTTATTGTTTTTGTTGCTGTTATTATTATTATTAATGAAATACTAAAAATAAATATTATTATTATTATTTGCAAAACAAAACAAATATGTTTCCTATTAATATTTATTATTATTGTTATTATTATTATTAGAAAAATAAATGACAATAACATTTCATTGTTATTCCAATTTCTAAACAATTTTAATTTGCAAATACTACTACTACAACTACTAATCTAAACCCCCAAATCTTTTTAAACCTCTTAGGAAGACAAATTGTGAGTAGATAGCATATGCTGAAATATCATCATTACAGCTGTATCCCTTTAAATAGATGTTCCTCAATGTCTAGCATCATGATGCACCTCTACATGTACTCTGGGTTATTTGAATGCTCTGTTATCTGCCCTGGGAGAACATTGGCTTTCTGCTTCACTAGGCCCAGTCATTACAACAAAAATATATCCTGTGGATTGAATACACTTGACTGCTCACATCAAATTGTATCCCTTTGTCCAAACACATAAGCGCATAACATACCCTAAGAACATGATACATATTTATTGGCCCATCCCTCTCAATCAGCAGACACTGCGATGTCACTGCATTCGTCTTATTTAAAGCTAGTCTGGAAATTGGGGCAGGCTCTGAAGGGTGTATGGTGGGGGGATGGTATAAACATCAAACAACGCACACGATCCAAAAATCAAACACTATTAATACACTCAAAATTGGATGTCAGATGGATGCGTCATGCTTGAGGGAAAACTATTTGCAGCTCCCTTCTTGATGGGCACTAGTGTTTGTGCGTATTGGGATGCAAGATATCGACGATAAACAAAAGAAGCAAAAAAAAAACCCCGATAATTTCCGCATACCAGTGATAATTGGCTAAAGCGCAGCACTAAGTATAATTAATATGTGGAAATCATAAAAGCTTGTGTTATTTATGACCAAATTGGATTAGAGGTTGCTCATGCAAGTCCTGCAACAAGAAGGCCATCTATTTGTTCCCTCAGTAAGCTGGCTTTAAATCTGCGGGAAAACCTACACTCAGACATATCGTGTATTGTTTGAGAAAATCCACTGCAATAGAGAAGCCAAAAAAGCAATAGTTCACTGTAGAAACATCCGGTTACAGAAGTATTAGAGAATCAGTGCACTCACATTGTAACAGCAGCACACACATTTTGTGAAAAAAAGACACATTTGGGCATCTTCTGCTTCAGAGATCTTGACTGTATCGACTGTATCCCATATGATACTGACATAATATAGACAGTAATAAAATCACACTAATCTGGGTTTCAGACATATACAATTGTTTCCGGGGTTGTACAAAACTGCAAACCCCATAGAAAATTATTAGAATATGAAATGGCTCATACATTATTTAGTTATCCTTCTGAGGGTACAGGGCTTCAGTCCTTTGTACTGTACACTCTAAAAGTTCTGAAGGGTTCTTTATTGGAATCTATGGTTTTGTGGCCTGTTGAGTTCTAATATTTCTAAAAAAGGTTGGTTAGTTAAAGCTCCAGAATTGGGGTTTATGTAACAGGTTGTGTATGTTTTACCATTGTTGAGCTACCCAGTATTGTAGTGCTAGTTTGCAACCATGCTTTTTATTGTTTCTTACATGATAAACAGTAAATATATTTTATGAAACATAAACTTTATGTGAAAAGTTGTATTTGTAGATAAAAGTTGATTGTGAGAAAGAAACAAAAAGCTAAATTTCTCAATAAATCTTTAAAATAATCTTAATTTAAGTGGAACAGATACATGCACTGTGATTTACATGCAAAAGCTAAATCTTACGGTTTTTGTATATGTGTTTTATTGTGAGAGGCATCTTTATGATATTCTACTTTGATGAATAATGCTAGAGTAGAGTAGAGTTTCATTTGTTCATGCACAGCCTGAGGAGATCAGTATGAGACTGCAGATGCCACATCCAGCACTAATTAAAATGGTTTAGTTGCTGAAAGCATCTTGAGCACAGTATATGTAAGGATACATTATATGAATGTTGCTTTCTTATTGTTACCTACATTCTGCTCATGCTCTGAGACATTCATTTCTATCATACGCATGTTCTTAACACAAATCTGTTCTAAAGGTAGACAAATTATGCAGTAATTATGCTGCCTTGTTTTGGACAAATTTAATATCACATGTATATCCTCAATGGAGAAAGCAGTCCCAGAGTGCATGAAAAAATACTGCTTTTATATTCATTCAAGAATCATACTGTTAGATTAACAATGTGCTAACACTGAACTAAATTGTGAGATGAATCTCCTGTTTAGAGCATTTTTTACATGGCAGCATCTAGGTTTCGAAACAGCCTTTTCTTTTGCCTTCTTTTACAATTATGTTTCACAGTATTGAATAAATAATATGCAAACAACTAATGGTACATGAAACATTTTGAAATGATACCCAGAGAGTCAGCTCATTCTGATTTTATTTCTTGTTTTGAGAATGCTAACATAAAAGCCGCAAGAATATATGATAACCTGGCAAGAGCTCACAGCTCTTAAAATGACAGTTAAGATCAGTCAATAATCAGCAATATTATTTGATATAAAAATCCTCCGCAAAAATGTATGGTAACAATGAGCTTCACTGGGATTCTTAGACTTGAGCTTGACTGCAAGATGCTTTAACCAAATAAATAAATAAAAAGGTCATTTTTACTTACCCAAAGTCATTACTGACATAATGCCTCTGAAAAAAAAAGTTTTAAATATACTGCATTGTTTGAAGACAGGATTAATTTGAGATGCTCACTAATCTAATTCTAAGCCTGACCAGAGGATTGTGTCAGTTGGCAAGCATATTCTTTCCCAGGGCAATATTACACTTTGGCCCATTAGATATGCAGCTCGAAATGCATCAATAGCATATTATTTATATAGTAAAGTGAAATCTTTGTGTCTCTGACATACAGTATGTTGTCCATGGCCCTTTTAGTGTGCCTGCATTCATCAACATGTAACGCTGAGAGCCGTTGCCCTATTCCCTGGCGAGTACATAAATATTTAGAAGCAGCCTGGGTTAAGGCTTAAAGGCAGTAATAAGGTCATTTCCCCGGCATGATACCACCCCCTTGTGTGTGTGTGTTTATCTGGTAATGAGGTTGACTACTGTCTCTGACATGGTGCAGGTTTTTAAAAGCCATATATACATACCAGGGATCCACAAAGTATTATTGTACTGTTCAGCAGAATGAGTGCTTTTTGTTTGGCGGAGGGAACAGAGCAGTAGGGAACTATCATTAGGTTTGAAAAAGCGTGTAAGCTTCAATACAGGATTGAACGGCAGATGCTCAGTCTGGTGCTTGGATGAAATGGAGGGGAAAATATTAGATATTGAGTTTAAAAGGCGGATTAATTGGTGATTTTGTTAAAATTGAAGAAGAAATGAAGACTACAAAACAGGTATTGGGTTCAAAATCCAATCCAAGAATCCATTTGGTATGGAATTAGAATTAATGCAGTGTTTTTATTGTCATTTTCTTTAATTAAAATAATGCTATAATAAAACATTAAAATTGATCTTTAATTCATATTAATTAAATGTGTGTGTGTGTGTACATTATATATATATGTATATATAAAAACTAAACAAATTAGTAATAAACTTCAAATATAAAAATTAAAGCCAATTCAAAATAAAAGCTATAATAGTTTACAGTATAATAGTGTAGTACTAAAAAATGCACAGAAAACTGTCTGCAACTGCCAAAAATGTGAGTCTGATAGTCATTTATGATATAATGCATTATGTATTGATTTTCACTTTTTCACCTACCAATCACAAAAATAACAAACAGGAACGCCTACTATAATAAGCAGTCATATGGTGACCTTCAGTGATACAATCAGTCATATTCAAAATACTTAATCTAGTCTGTTTGAATAAAATGAAGTGACCAAATTCTTAAAAAAAGACTTGTTGTAACTAGTGTTGTTAAGATGGTTTACAAATGTCCATTAAATCCCAATTGAGGCCCCCGTAATTGCATAGTTAAATGTGCTGTATGGGTGTCATCAATCAGAGGACATTGTGTCCTGTAGGGGTGATGGGATGTGACATGTCACATCCCGTGGATCAATGCCATGGATCAATACCATCACTACGGAGATATAGATCTCAATTTCAACAGCTGAAAATGGCAAATTAAGAGAGGCAATTTGACACCTCCCACTGTGCCTTAGCATTCCTGAATTCTCCTGTGGAATACTCAAAAACTGCCATTGTAACACACATTGGTCATTACAAATGACCGGCTCTGTGCTCTGTGCGTCGGAGTTTAGCAGAGCTGTGTTTCAGTCTGGGTCTTCAGCGGGTCATTACCAGCCTGCTGCACGGCAGAGTAATTTATTAAAAGCATTTTAAAGGAGTTCTTTTGGAAAGCTGAAAAACTGTGGGGCACAAAAGGGAGTTGAAAGGCTGGTTTGCCGAAAAGTCTTTCTAAAGAAACTCCCCCACATGATCCTGCACTCTTTCAAGCCTTTGAAGCTGCATGGCTGACATCGCTGAGGCTGGTGCACTTGAATTATTCAGCTTTTGTGACTTCATTTTTTTATTTAATCACTCCCTTATTAATAACTTTGTGTGTATCACTGAAGCCATAAAAATCTGTTTCTTTCCATCGGATTCCATTTTGAGCGTAGTGTGAAGTGGGAGACATTTTAAATGAATCAGACGAACGGCGGTCTGTGACTGTGTGTGAGAGAGTGAATGGTGCAAGGACAAAAGCATGCAACAATGGAGCTGCAGTATTGATCCAGGCCACTCTTTTGAATGACTTTGAGCCATTGTATCACCTTGTTTATGTGAAGGAGCTGTCTTTGTTTGTTTGTGGCAGGTGCATGAGGTGCATGGCATGTCAGGCTTTGGGTGATTTTTAATTTTATGGGGCCAAGATACTATTTCCCTCAGATTCGAGAAGTTCAGTCTCAAATGTTTAGATATTAGTACTGTGGACCTTAAAGAGAAAAATTCATGATTAAAAAAAAAAAAAACGTGTAATGTTCTTTTTTTATATTTCAATTTATTTTACATAACAAAAATCAAATGTGTCAAATTAAATAGTTGTATTGTGAGTGTATGTGTTTAATTGCATCCAAAATAAAAGTTTTTGTTTACGTAATATGTCTATGTGTAGTGTTTATTTATTATGTGTATATATAAATACACACATACAGTACTGTATATATCTTTAAAATACTCACATGTGTATAAATTTATATATTTATATTATTATATTTTATATTTTATATATATATATATATATATATATATATATATATATATATATATATATATATATATATATATATATATATATATATATATAAACATAGCCAACCTGATCTCACGGCAATTCGTGCATTTTTCACAAGGTGGCATATTCGTACGAATTCGTACGACCACACTCGTACAATTTCATATGATTATTGCCAAATCGTGCGTATTTTACGAGTTGCACAATTCGTATGAATTTGTACGAATGACCTACACCTAACCCCGCCCCTAAACCTAACCGTCACTGGGGTCGTACAAATTCATACGAATAAGCCACCTCGTAAAATACGTACGAATTGGTCGTGAGATAGCGTTGACATAGCAGATTTTTCTTAATATATACATGCATGTGTTTTTATTTACATATACATAATTAATATACACAGTAAACACACATATATTTTGTAAACAAAAGCTCTTATTTTGGATGCGATTAATCGTGAGACACACCACATTCTCCCATCAATAAGTCTTCTTTAGCTGATGTACTCATCATAATTAAAAGAGTATTTCCTAACAAGCCCTTTTCGTATCTCAATACATGGCTCAGATATCAGTATTTAGATAAACTGCAATGGTGCCAATAATACACATCAATGGAAAAAAAAGGAAACTTTTTTTTTCCTGCCAAAAACTGGCTTGTCGAGCCAGCGAGAAACCCACATTCTCACACCCTCGCTTTTTTGTCCCTCAGTGTTTCTAAATTAATCTCTCTCCGCATTTCACTAATCCGGTGCCACCAAATGTATTCTGCATCACTCAAGACATTCATTCGACCTCAATGAAAGCTAAGATCGCCTCTTCGGAAAGCTGCATTTCCTTCAAACCAATTGATGAATAATGAGTAAATGTGCAAATGTGTTGGTCTGCCATGCTTTTAATCCAGCTGTAAGAGAGGCGAGAGGCAGAATCCAGTCAGTGACTCCTCATCATTATCTACAGAAACATGTTCAACTTCATCTGTATGAAAAATAAGTCCTCAGAAATTAAGGATAGATAAGGAATGCTTACTTTATGGATTGAAGTATGAAGGCTAAAATGAGAGCAGGATTATTTAAAGTTATAGACAGCCAAGAGAAGGTTCATTACTGACTAAACTTCTCAGTTCTTTTTCATATTAAGCTGCACAGAGCTGCTAAGTTTGTGGTCCTAATGCATGCTGTTTAAGTCTTTCCAGTATGATGGACCCCAATCTTGAAGCAACATTTTTGAATATTCAAACCACAAATTTGACTTGTGATGAAGCCTGGAATCATTATTCACACCGTGTTCGTTTGCTAGGCCATGAGGAAAATTGGTATTATGTTTGAAGTTTGCTTCTTTGATTCTATTATTTTCCTGTTTGTTCAGTGATACAAGACCTGCAAAAGTGTATTGTGAAAATGCTAGGGAGTAAGAGAGCTCCACAAGATGATGGTTTGGACCAGGAGAATTAAAGTCTTTGAAGGCTGAGTTGTTTGTTCAAGCTCAGATGAGTTTTCTGTGCTGGTTTCGTGTGGACATGAGGGACAACTGCAGAGCCCCAATAGCCACTAACATGCTTACAGCTATTTCAGGAACTCTTCTAGGAGCTCTGCAGCAGACAATTTGTTATTAGATTTGTTTATGAGTACAACATCCCTGAATCGGTGTGGTTATGAGGACAGAGGTCTAACTCAAGAGCATTCGGGCTGTTTTCTTAGAAAAGGCAAGGGAGGTAGTGCTTCTTCAATAAAACTTGGATGATAAATAATTGAAAGTACAATAAACATGCTGTAATAAAAGAAATATTGTGACATTTGAGCTCTTTTTTACCTCCCTTGTGCTCATTGTGTTCATATTACGGTTTAAGCAATAAAAAATGGTAATGGTAATGTAGAAATGTACAATATTATTATAATACTGGTAGTATGCATTTATATAGGACTGAATAAAACATGTATGTTCTATTCTTCTGCAGAATATTATAGTGTTGGCTAAACACGGAGGGAAATGTTCTAGAATATTAAATAGGTACTAGTAGAGAAGGGCATGGGGAATTTGAATGTGCATTAGTGCATGAGGAGGTGGTGATTGCTTGCCAGCGCCTTGTCTGTTCCCCTCTGCTGGCCAGTCTTCAGCCCTTAGTTCTGGGCAAGCTGACAGAGATTTATTTGGACGGGGGTCCGGGATACCACCTCATATGAATACTGAAAACCAGAGAAATCCCCACTGCCATATTCCCAATGACGTCCGACGTGCATATTACTAATCAAAAATTACGTTTTGATACATGTAGGGTAGGAAATTTACAAAATATCTTCATGGAACATGATCTTAATATCCTAATGTTTTTTTTTGGCATAAAAGAAAAATCGATAATTTTGACCTACTATATACAATGTAATGTTTGCTATTGCTACATACTCATGTGACTTAAGACTGGTTTTGTGGTCCAGGGTCTCACACACACACACACACACACACACACGCACACACACACACACACACATATATGAATCATTTATTTTGGTGATGGCAAAGCTATATTTTCAGCTGTCATTACAAATTTGGTGCTCAAGAAACATTATTATTATCAGTGTCAAAGATGGTTGTGCTTTTTAGAATTTTTTTTTGGAAAGGTGATATAATTTTTGCGCAATTCTTTGATAAACAGACAGAAGAGCATTCATTTAAAACAGGCTGGAGAGTATATATATATATACACTCTAATCTGTTCTGGGCCATATTTTGCTTTCACAGGCTTGTTTATAGTATGACAGAAGGCACAAAAATCATTTATAATCTATGCACAGGTGTGAGCAGGCACATTCCAAGAGTATGGCAACCAAGAGATCAGACTGGCTGTCTGACTCATAGAAGGGCTCAAACCCAAAACACAACACACACAGACGCCTTATGCCATCCTTTAGTAAAAAATTAAATCCATCAGAACAAAGCTGTTACAGTAAATCCAACCAATACATATCTCCACTTCAGCGTGAATGAAAGGAAGAGTGCTGTTTCCTACAGTAAGGACATCAGTACAGTCTGCTTAAGTGCTTTCCTCTCTACCTCCCTCCTACACGCTGCGCAGGTGCGGATGATATGACCGAGACAGTCAAAGGACGAGGCTGAAGGTTAAGACAGAGTAAAGAGGCAGGACGAATTGACCATAATTAATAGACTCATGGAGACTCAGGCATCTGTGCTGTCCTCCCCCAGACTCACTGAGGCGTATCCACGCAGGAGCCAGAGCCAGTTGCCCGAGATTAATGCAAACAGCCACCCTCGTTATAGAAGAGCGCGTCGGTTAACTCTGATAATTATTATTAATAGCCGAGAAAACTGAGAAATGTGTTGAGATGGAATCGAAGGCCTCATGAAAAATTTAAGCATTTTACTTTTCATGCAGTGGAATTTTCTCTGAACTGCTAATTTATTAAGAATTATATGTCATTAGCAGGTCCAGAAAAGATTTTTATTTCATTATTATTATTATTATTATTATTTTTTTTTTACAGAATATATTATGTAACGTCTTGCAGAAACAATACATTGTTTTGATTGCGATTTGGCTATAAATATTTATTATAGGTCTATCAAAGTAAAGTACCAAAGTAAACACAGTTTGGAAGCTGGATTTTTTACTCTCTAATTAATAATATAGTTCTTTTATCAAACATTTTCTAATAAAAAAAAAAAAAATCTGTGGAGCTTTATGTGGCGCTGGTACATAGTTATTTGTTTTGAGTCCATGTGCTCTGACTATTCTGGTATTTTAATATACATATCCTCATTAGTCAGATGTCCCTGTTTCTTTTGCTTTAGGCCACTGAATAACCCCATGCACCCACATTCATTTAATAAAGGCAGATGTTCAACGCTGCCCTTTCTCAACCCACTGGAACAATATGTGAGCAATTGAGAGGAGATTGACCATGACTGGGTCACTCTTCATACATACTTGAATTAGGAAATACTGTATATCATATAAGAAAATAATAGTCATCACTGTCTGTGAACAATGCATATAATTATAAGCAATAAAATGTCATTGATAAATCTATACATCAATATATATACATATATTTGACATGGATATATGAATATATTTACAAAACTGTTCAGCCAAATGACAGTACTGGGGGGTTTATGAACACAAAGTGCAGATTGTTTGGCAGAGAGAGTTGATTCAGCTTCTGTCAGGTTAGCAGATATACAGTAGGAAGTGCCATTGTATTGTGTTAAATGGGTTAGATTGTTGAGATCTCAGGTTTGGCATTTTCTTTTTAGCTGGTGGGAGGAAATAAATGTTCTGTGCAAACAATAGCGAGGCCAACACTGCGCTTTCCACCTGACGGTGTTGTTATCGCCTTTCTACATCCGTACTGACGTGTTTTGAAATGGATTTTAGATTCAGACACTGAGAGCAGGGGAATCACCGCAGAGGACAACATCCTCTGATGTCTGCTCTCAGCATCATTTTTTAGTTTACCCAGCGGACCAATTTATGCATCATATACAGTACAGGCATCTGTGTTGTTATCTAACTAGGAATGATCAGAGTTGCTCTCTTTTGCAAGCATCAGCTTTTATTTTCTTGCGTTCCTCTGAAATGGTGCTCATCTGTCTTTAATAACCCGAAGCTATGATTCACAGAAGGCTGTAGTTGAAGCTTGTTGATAGTCAGCACTGTTTGTTGATATGAAAATATACCCAGTAATAAGGCAAGAGAACCCTATGGATTTCTTAGTACACTAAAAAAAAAAAAAAAAAACACTTAAAAGTTTCAGTTAAAAAGGCCATGCCAGTTGAGAGCAAAGAATGAAAAAAAAAATGCACGTTACTAAAAAATTCTGCATATAGTTTTGTAAAAAAAAAGAAATGTGTAAAGGGGGAAAGCGGATTATGAACATTTACAGATGTTCTTTTTATTTGCTATTGTTCTATAGAACATGGGGTAAGCTTGATTGGATTCTTTATCCTGTTTTAATGATTATCTGGTACCTAAGAGGATGTAGCCTATTAGTAAGTCGAGAACAAAATCTGTGAAAAAAACCACCAGCACCTTTGTGACTGTTCTTCTCTTGGGTAACTATTAGGTTTTATGATTTGTTGCCAGCACGCTGTCTGAATGTGCCAGCAACTGCAGAGTATACAAAGTTTTGCAGAAAGCTTACACAAGCCAATATTTATGTGCTTGTATGTGTGGCCAGGAAGCAAGGTGAAAAAGTCCTAGAAAGACAAGTTAGGCAAAATCCATGCTCAGCTGGCCTTCTGGGTAATCTGTGCTGACAGGCAGGGCATCTGAGAAACCCGCCAAGCTGACAGGTTGCCCATCCAGCACTGTGTGAGGGACAAGCACACTTGTCAAAGCATATAATGTGCAAAGCTCTTCGCTTGAGGGCAGGGATGTTTTCTGAAAGAGGAACGCATGGAAATCTTAAAAGCAAAGATACTTCATGAAAACGTACAGAAAAAAAAAACTCTTTACTGTAGCTATGCATCTCAGATTTTCATGTCCCACTGAAGGCGAAGCCAAAATTCATCACCTATCACATCTGGTGTCACGGCATACTGACCAGGGTAAGAGATGGGTGTCGAAAGGGTGGCAAAAACGCTCTTTGGGCGCCAAGACCTGCAGACATCTGATGACGTTAATTTCACGGCTATAAGTGGCAAAGTGTTAGATTGCTGGCAAACGGAGCCGCATCCTTTACAAACTGTAATTACGGAGCATGTGGCAGTGATTTGGACGGGTAGCAGGTGGAGCAGGACAGCCTGTCACCGATCTGTCAGCCAGTCACTGCCACACAGGGCCTGGCTCCGGAAAACGCAGATAATAGTCAACTTTACGAGCGGGAGGCAACGTTCCCTGAAGAGGAGACATGTGAAAGATGGAGGCAATGTTTTTCAGACAGTCACTCCGGGGTGAGGATTCAAATGAGGAAATGTGAGAAATGCTTTGTGGGTAATTGAGTGAAATAACCACATATGGATCATGAACCGCATGACTGATGAAATTAATATGAATATGGAGGGGAAAAAACCAATGCCTCCAGTGGTATTCAAGCATACGTGAGAAGCATGCATAGGAAAGCACTTGTAACAGTTTTTAAAATAGTCTGTTTTATTTAATATACAAATGATATTTGGATGGGTGAACACGTCCACAATAAAGATATAGAAAATGTTTGGTCATCATATGTGTAACTACATAAGGCATACAAAAGACAGCAGGCTACATGACAGCAGCATAGTATAGTACTGCTGGGGACTGGTATTATTATCCCCTACACGGCAATGAAAATGATGTAGTGTGTCTAATACTGTTATTTTCAGTACTCTGCATTATATGCTGCTTACCCAAAGCATCACATATAGATGTTTTGAGGGGTTTATGCTTATATGCATCATGTGGTTACTTCAGACAGTAAGCCTAACTGATCCAACAACATAGTTTAAAAAAATGTAGAAAGCAGTAATCAGAAACACTCTTGTTAACTGTGTGTTTGGAGATTTTTTTTTACGACCCAAAAAAATAAGAGGATAGATAGATAGATAGATAGATAGATAGATAGATAGATAGATAGATAGATAGATAGATAGATAGATAGATAGATAGATAGAGACAAACTCATCCGACGGTTCCTCAAATAACTTGTTTCAGTATTGCTGACCTTGTCGTATAACAGTAATACAGTTAATATAATAATGATAATACAAAATAAGAAAGTGAAATGCGTAGATCATGAGCTGTGGTTTTAATTTCTTCCCTAGAATGAAAATCTGTGTTATTTTGATGCACTGTAATATATTGGAAGACTCATACTGGGTATATAAATATGACTTTTTTTCCACCACAACCAATAACTGTATCTACTGTGCAAACTCATAACAACTTTGTGCAAAATTGTGGAAAAGTGGCTCTTGTTTTCTATAACAAAGCCTCGATATCAGCATTTGTAGATATAAAGTCCAAAAACAACTCAACCCACGGACACCAACACAGCATAGCATTACACAAAGTTCTTTATGTACACAAGTAATGCAACAGATAAGTATTTCATATTAAAAAAACGCTTATTTTAGGAGTGCACAGATACACAAAATATATCACAAAAGCTTCTCACTTAATCAAACCCAGTGGCCTAGTGTGTGACTGGTAAAAATGAAACATTCTCTGATCAAGTTAGCCATCTTTTTCTTTTCTTAGTTTTAACCCGACATGAATTTGAAGCTACATATAGTGAGTGTAAAGGTTGGCAGTTTTTGTGCCTCAGAGTGGTAAAGGACATGTTGTGCTATGCCTGAGACAATCTGTGCAAATGTTACTGTGAGCTTGTGAAAAGCGCGTCACACCAGGTCCATGAGACATCTAGGGCGTTGAGTCAGATCTGTAAACAACACTGGGTTCTTCTGATACTCTGGGAAGATGGGGTCAAGTCTTCTCTGTAGGTTCAGACACTGCAGTGTGTCGAACTTGTGTCTAGCGGTGCTCTTTTTTTAAATCCAAATTTAGTTTAGAGCTTTCAAGAAACAGTGTCTTATCAGCAGTGTTGAGAACTCTGTTATGAAGTCACCAAGGAGTAGATCATACTGGAAGACAGAACAAACAAGCGTTAGTAACTTTGTGTGCAAAAGTTAGACTAGAATAAAAAACTATTGAGTAAAATCAGATGAATGTTGTTCGGAGTTACTAAAAACTTACACAAGATCTTGGTTGTGGGCCATATTCAAAGTTATTTTGATCTGTTTACTTGAAGGTGGCAAATGAGCTATTTAAAATGCAAATAGAAGAAACACCAGAAGTAGTTTATAACGTCAATCATGCACTCATGATTTCAGTGAGCTGTGATCAATTAAATCAGTCAAATTTCAGAGTTTATGATTTATCTCAAAGACCAAAGCTGTAGTGAAAGCATCTGATATTAGAAATTCATTGAGTTTTGTAAATAACAATCCATTTTACATTATGGATTAAACGGAAAAACAAACCCCCCCCCCAAAAAACAACAATTATTTTTCTATATTTTCTGAAGAAAATGAGTGCTTTCTTGTGATAGATAAATAGACAGACAGATGGAATGAATTTTAATTGATTTCAGAATATTTTATTACATAACCCCCATCCCTTGCATTGAAATGGGGACTTCTCCCTTTGTGCACGTGACTTTTCGATTCTGATGAAATTAGTTTATGCCCGTGGGTTAAATCATTCTGTCAGGGAATGGCTTTAATTAGTTCATTTCTCCCTAGCTAAAAACAAACACAAAGATGCATTTTGTCCCCAAATTATCCAGCTGAAACCGCAGCATTCATACTCAGCTGGTGGAGGCATGTAAATATAAGGCGAGAGGCTTCAAAGCAGCTGATACTATGGAAAATGACAGCTTCACCAGCTTGAGGATCACTCCAGGCAGGTCATGTATGATACGGATTGTATTTATTTAGAATGCACTGCCATATGTTGATGTATGTTGAATTTCTGTGCTGACTTTCCACTAGGGGCCATTGATGTCATGCCAGAATGCTGTCCACAGGCATTAATACATAATAAGGGGTCGCCCTGATAAAAACAGCATAAGCAGTTCTTGGCTCGCTGTGTCTTATTATTTTCAGTGTGTGGGGGTTGGAAAAGTAGCAGCGTGGAACCTTTTATATTCTTTATCTTAAAAAAAAAAAAAAAGCAGATCTATTGATGCTCTTTAGAAGTATATCACTGCTACATTTTGCAGCATACTTGACTCTGAAAATGTTTTTCGCATGTTGAGTGTCATGATTATATTCAGTGCACACTGCTGAAGTCTTATCCCAAATCTAAAGTTGTATTATTAAGGACTGCGGCTTATCTGTGTCCTGAAAACACAATTTTAGTGTTCATGTTGAAAGTGGTAGATCAATGAAAAATGTATTTCAGCTATGATCATAGATATGATCCCGATGGAGCCTGAGGCAAACAATGTTCCTTATGCCTTTGCAATCTTTGTGAAGCTTCAGCACATGAGAACCCATGAGATGTTTACCCAAATCTCTCTTTCTCTTCTGTTGGAGTGGCACTCCTTTCTTGAGTCATTAGGTTTGAATGGTGTTTAGAAAAAAGGAATGAATGAATGCAAACCTACTATTGTAATTGGATGGGTGATGGCCTGGTGTGCTGATGTCGGATTTGCAATTGATTCGTAAGATTGATTTGCGAGAGGGAGCACAACATTGTGGAAGGGGTTATTAAGAAGGGTTAGAGTACAAACAAAGTTTGAAGATCAAGCCACAGGGGTTACACTAAGGCAGGCAAATCGGCAGCATTCATCAAATCAGATGTTATATAAAAATGAATGCCTTTAAGAAGGTAGCAATAAAAAGCAAACAACTGATCTTTTGCGGGGAGTTTGATTGACAGGGGATCTGACCAATCATAACGCTGAATCTGCCATTTTTGTCCGGCAAACAAACCAGACAGAAGAATAGATAAACATTGTTGGACTTGAACTTTGAAAAGAAGTGTGCATTGAAGTCTTTCCGCGGTTGAAACAAGATACCTTCTAATGTTCATTCATGTTAATTTCATGCTTTAACTAGTAAATATAACTAGTGTTCCTGTAGCTCAATTGGTAGAGACCCGCGTTATCAAGCGCAAGGTTGGGGGTTAGATTCCCCAGGAACACGTGATATGTTAAAACTAGCCTGAATGCACTGTAAGTCGCTTGGGATAAAAGCGTCTGCTAAATGCATAAATTTAATTTAATTTTTAAATATGACAAGGGGAATAGTTCATGTGCTTATTGAAATGAGGTGCTACGTTGATCTGTCCCGACACATTACAAAGTCGCAAAACTGTATTTATTGGTTGAATAATAAAAAAAAAAAAAAAAAAAAAATTAAAGATGGGTCTTTGTTTTAAACCTAAAGTAAAGATGTGTTGTCAGTGTCATCTTTGTTCCGCTACATGAGAACATGGTGTTGCGTGAGAGTGCCATGGATTGTCGGACATACTGTAGCAACAGTAACAAAGGGGGGCGGGACTTTGCAAAGGGTCAATTAGAGGAGGGGTCAAATATCAAAGTTACAGAGACCATTGATGGAAACCCTTGCAATATGCTATGAAGGGAAGTAAGACGATGTTTTCACAATTAGACAAAGTTTAAGTAGATAACCACTGAGAATAAAAACTCCCAACTCACTACCGTCACTCCTCAGAGTGGGTCAGCGTACAAAAGACTCTGAACAAAAAGGCTGTATTTGTCCTAGAACTTCAATTCCAGAAGCAAACTGCGTTAAATAATGCAGAACATGGCTGGTGCACAACAATTGCCTTTGATCTGACAAAAGGTCATAAGGCCTGTTTGCTGGAAGGGTGAATATTTGCATTTTTATATGTGTACATTAACATTTAATGTGACGTGATATAGTGTGGAGGAAAAAAGGAATTCAGGAATTCTACCCAAAGGCATGTTGTTGGCGCCATCCAAGTGCGTCCTTGTCAGTTCAAATGCTTGTTTACGTATATATCTCTGCTATGCTATAGGCTTAAGGTAGCTTATACTATAGCAAAGGCACACACTAAAAAGCATACTTGGCTGTAATGATAAAAAATCAGTGAATAAATTGCACAGAATCTCATTAGTTGGCACTTAAGTTTGGTTGAGACAACAGCTGGATATCTACTCACCAGTAGAGATAGTAGAAGAATGAGAGGACAAAGAAGGACATCTTGCACCAGGCTTCTTTTTGGCAGAATTTGAGGGTGTCTCCGTTCATGACTGATGCTGGATCGTAGAGAAGCTCCTTAGTGTCTGTGGGGCTGTGAAAGTACCTGCCGAAAATGGGAAAAAAACACGAGCCGGGTAGTGCGTCTTGAAACATTAAGTGAACGTATGTTTTTTACATTGAATTGAATTGATTATTTTATTAATTTATATGTATTCAGTGTTTAATTTAACTATTTATTTTAATGCAAAGTTTAGCTTGTCTAAGCCTCTTTAATTTAAATTAGGGCCGGGACTTTAACGCATTAATTGAGATTAATTAATTACACAAAAAATAACGCGTTAACTAAGATTAATTAATTACAGAAAAAAAATTCCCGCATTTTTAATAACTTATTTTTGCACCGCGGAACGTTTCTCACTGGATGAGTTTCGGCGAACCGATTATACTGAAGCACCAACTAGCGTTCGCATATCACCGCAGCACATCGAACCTCAAGTATCACCTCAACGCAAAACATATAGCAGCTAGCGTGGACTTTACACTTTATGTTGAACTATGTATTATTTTGTTGGTGCAACAGTTTATGTTGAACTCTTTATTGTTTTGACCAAGGTTATTGAGAGTTGGACTTAGTATGTTTTGGCCTTTGAAGCAACAGAGAGATGTTTTCTAATAGTCAGTGTTTCCAATGTTCTGAATCTAATTGACAGTATTGTGTTTTACTTAAAAAAAAAAAAAAATACGCTTTACAGAAGGTTCCAGCACCTATAAGTTTCCTGAATTTCTGAAATGTACTATTTCTAAATTGTTTCTAAATATGCTATTGCTACACTTCATGGCAAAAATTGCACTGGTCTGCTAGACTTGGTTGAACAAAAATAAACAATATTTTGTTGCTTAAGCTTATGTATTCAGTCATTATTCATGGTATACTATAAATCCATGTGAAAAAAAATTACTTCTCACTGTTCTCAGGTCAAATATTTATCTGCGATTAAAATGCGATTAATTTCGATTAATTAATTACAAAGCCTCTAGTTAATTAGATTAATTTTTTTAATCGAGTCCCGGCCCTAATTTAAATACTTCTGTCAATCTTTGCAGTCCTAAATATGGAATATTTAAATATAGCCTGTAATTGTAAGACAAGGAAAAACATCACCCCGGTGCAATAATTCTATTAGGGAAATCGAAAACAAGGAGTGGAGGCTTTAAGCGCATTAGGAGGAAAAAAACGTGAAAGAATTAGAGCAAAACAGAGGGAAGAATGGAAAGACAGTGCATTATAGCAGCATCATCAGATCTGCTATAGAAAGGTTTATTTATTTCAAGGAAAGCAATAAATCTGATGAGTAATTTTTTTGATAGCAAGATCAACCAGCTAATCAGACATAACTTCATAACAATATTTAAAATCCACTATTACTATTGTAGTGATTAAGTTCAGTGTTTCATCATCTTGTAAAAACAAACAAACAACAGAATGATCTCTCATATTCTGAGGATGGTGGCAGAAACTGACAACAGCTCTGAACATTCAGTAACAAACCCCGAAGAAAGATTAAGAGCTCCACTGCAAAATGACTGAAACTCATTTTATCCCAGTTATGATTTCCCCAGTTCTTTCACTGTGTGATGAAGCATTCAGTCTGCTATTATTCATCTACAAAAAATTTGGAAGACACATGCACAGTGACAAGATTATAAAAACACTGTGCAAGAAGCTTTAATTGGAAAATTAGGAATGGGAATGATCTGAGCATTGATAATAATAATGCATGTAAAGCATCCATAAAAACACCGGTTTACAAGAAAACATTGCATTTTTGATATTTATTCTTTTATTTATTTTTTTTGTTTAGCAAGAAAACTAATATTAAGAGTTTCTACTTTTGCTTATTTAATTGTTTATTTATTTAGATTATTTTTTTGGAGATGATCATTCAGTCAAGCACAGCTGATAATAATGGCTTTTTTATTTTTCCAATAACAATAATTAGTTGTTTTGTACTTAAATCATCATAAACTGGAGGTATATTAACATCAGAAGTTTTGCTGTCTATAGAGTCTGGGGGCTGTTTAGAGAGTTTATAGAGGGTGTCAAGTGTGATTTCGCAGGACACCTGTTTTAGTGAAAGCTGTCAGGTAGTAGGCACATAGCTTGTTTAAGAGCAGTAAAAGCTGGTTCAGGTGCTCACCTCCATGTGTTGTAGAAGAGCAGAGGGATATTCAGGCCTACAGTAAGCCACTCCTGAGCACACAGGAACATGATACAGAAGAGTCCATGGATAGAGTACTCTGGAAGCACCAACTAAAGAGAACGCAGATAAATAACTTAAAAAAATAATTTAAAACAAGGCGAGGAATGGAAGTACAGTGCATTCAATGGATTGTACTTTTGCTTAACAACATGCAGATAGTCCAGCTGATGAAATGTCTTTTCAAAAAACATTTACGTAGACAAAAACTCCATAAAACAGTTTTGTTATGTGCTCTAGTGCCTTTATGCAGTGTGTGTCATTGTAAAGATTGTAAATCAGTCACTCACAGTCTCATTTTCATCTTCAATAAATTCAGTATGCCATCTAATCTAAGTTCTGTTATCATTAGGGGTGAATCCCTTCAAGAAAGGAACTGACTGTGTTATATTCATATCTGTTGCTCTAGAGAAATTTCAGAGATCCGGGAAAATTGAATTGGATTTCTTTTAAGAAAAAGAGATACAGCTATTCATTTTTTCAGAGAAATTCTAAGACCTGATGAAATGAAATTAATTAATCGTACTGTATGTGATCACTGGAGTTAACATTACTGTGGGTTTTAGGACATGGTTTCTAGGTTATGTTAGATCACCTTCATCTGAGGAAGAGCGGAACAATTTTTGGCAGCACTGCTGTGCCAGTTTGCTGTAAATGGACAAGAAAGGGGATCCTTAGGGCAGTTACTTTGAGCAGAACTTAAGGTTTTTCTTACTAAGTATTCTAATACCCAAACAACGTCAGATGTGTTGCCCATTCACAGTGGGGTTTCCTTTGTAACGAAACCCCATCAAGCACTGACAAATGAATACAAACACAATAGCAAGAGTTTAACATCACATAAACCTCAGACTGTATAGCAAATCGATCGCCAAGTGTAGTTTATATATTTGCAGTATGTAGGACTCAAGGCTTGTAATATTGTAGTCATTAACTTCAGTTTATACCTGACACAGACTAAGGGCTGGCTTCAGTGAATCATTTATCATTTAAGACACAACATCCTAAGGCACAAACCTTTCCTGTGGCGTCCTTTCACAGCAAGCTAAAGGAAATGTGGTTCAGGCCAACCTTTACGTAAGAGGGCTCATTAAAGTTTGACCTGTCCTAGCTGTTTAACCTTATTGGTCCAAAATATTCCATCGCCAATACAAAAATACCCTGGATATAAAAAGAAAATGATAAATGCTTAAAAAAAAAAAGTCTTATCCTTGTAATTCCTATCTGTGTGCCACATTCTTATCTTCATAATGAGAAATATAATGCATAATTTAACCAAATGTACAGAAATGAAAAAAACTTTTACATATTTCGCATGGATTCTAGTAACTCAAACCATTCCCTTAGTGTATTTATTCGCTTCAAGCTGAGGCTCATGGATTATTTCTTATCTGGATTCTAGCTGAATTGTGAACTGCCGTTGGCAAAGTTTCTCGTCTAAAACTGGCTGAAACTACTACAGTACTTTCCTCACTAGAATAAAATAATCTTCCTCCAATTGCTTCGCATGGGAGAGTTTGTTGTTAGCATGTTGCTGAACTAATGCAATACTCTAATTAGTAATTCTAATATGTTTCAGTCTTGAACTAAAAAATACATTAAAATGATATATAATGAGCATTGAGTTATGTTTGTAAAACTGACTTCAAATTTGGCTGCACATGTAGACTTATCTTACAAATCAGCATAATTATATTGCATACCTTTCGAAGCGATTTATGTTCACCTATAATGCCTTAAAATCCTGCCACAGTATAGATTTTGAAACAGAGAAACTGAGGGCAGTGATGAATGCTGCATAATCAAGTAAATATGGACTGGCAGCTGGGTTAGGATGGGCCCATCTGGAAGATCAGTCTTTATCTATTAGACTTCAGGGCTTCTGAACATCTGACTAACTTTAGCCACAATGTTTTGTCCTTCATTTCAGAGGCACACATAAACAAAAACAGCAATTTTGTGGTGATTTTGTTTGTGATGTTTATGTGCCGTTAACTTTTAATCAGCAGGCCAGCTGCGACACTTAAGCCAGCATTAAATATAAATCTGCATAAATAAAGCCATATTATGGGATCAATTTGAATAAAAAGTAAAGAACTTTCTATCTTGAGCATTGCAGATGTCATGTTAAAAGTAAGATTGTCTTATAAGTTTCTCTGAGTTTATGTATGTTAATGGGTTTAAACTCGTTTGTCCCCTAGATTTTGGACTGTATATCAACCATTTTCTTGCATTTTGCTGACTCTTCTCACTTGATGCTTTTGATGCACATATTTAACCATCCAGGAGGAGCTAATTTCTCCTACATTTTTCCTATAGCTGAATGATAATTACAAGGCTGTGGCTGAGGAGTTTTAAGCGTAACTTTTAAGGTTTCCTTCCTAAGGGAAACACAAGCGCCTCTTCTTAGTATTGTCACCTAATGAGAGGTCTGCTGTGGCTTTTGTGCTTTTGACTGTGGACATTCCGTCTCCCTCACTTGCTCTCTAACCTTCTGTTCCTAACAAACTCTCACCAGCCTGCCACTGCAGGTCTCTCCAATTAACACGTCTTACTACTAATGACACGTCCACTATTAGTGCAGAATGGATGGAGTGGACACCAAACCTGTAGATACCGCTTTAATTAAGCGATGGGTTTTGACAATGTTTATATTAAGAATGGAGATAAAAAAGGAATGGAAGAGCACCAGTGATAACATTACATTTTTGTGGCAGAGAACTGACCACAAGAATATAGGGGTTGACATACAGTAACTATAAATAATTTCATATATGTTCAGAAACCATTCCCTTTTCACATTACAATGGAAAATCTGGCTGCGATCTCAGCTTTGCAGCAGCAAAATGTTCTCAGCTTTAACAGATCAGAAGAGCTGCTAGCCTCCAATTACTGTCTTTCTCTTTCAGCAGCAGCCAATAATTAACTGCAGCAAAGAATTATACATATTTTCTCTTTAAAAAAGATGAACATGACACTAGATAGCATAAGAACTGGCTCTCCATTTAACTATTCAGACTGTTATTATCACCATTCTGGATAATGTATGGCTGTGTGTGGCACCTTTCCAGGTAAAAAATTCTATTCTAAAAAATAATTGAAACTTAAATTGAACTTAATTGAAAAAGTATTATGCTGTGTTTCTGCAATCCTGCTTTATCCATTCTGTGTGCAATAATAATGTGAATTCATTGAATAATCTAAGTGCAGAAAGAAACGTAACACTTTTAAACAATCAGTCTCGCAAAAAAAAAAAAAAACATAATAAATATGCAAATGTACATTACCCTTGGGTAGGAGCGAATGACGTCAAGCTGGAAGGGCTACACTAATTGAAAGTTATAGTGGAAGATTGTGATTTTGAGGGCCAGAGTTAATTATACCACAGATGAGCAGCAGCAGCAGCAGCATCTCTGCCACACCTCTGCTGCATGAGAGCACGTTGTTTCAGAGGCTGGTGACAGGCTAATAGGCCCCTGCTGCCCTCTACACCCATGTCTCAGACCTAACAAGATGCATACAGAGACCAGATACTGTCTGATTACCAGCCAGATGTTGCTATTTTTAAAGGCCACAAAGTAGAATGCTCTTTTCTCCTACAGCGACAGGCCGGCTACAAGAGGCTTGATAACAAAGGTTTATTTTTAACCGTGGTTTTCTTTCTGAAAAGAGTTTAGCATATACATCACGAGCTAATAAATTCTCAAGCAAGTTTCCATTTTTCATTATACACGACCAATCTAGGCAGCTCATGCAAATTCATTTGCGGGCTACGCCTCGGCAGCAGTAGTTTAGTCTCTGTACTGAACTGTTTGATGACGGCTGGGATGCTTTTGGCTAGGTAGATTCAGAACAGCGCAACAAAGCCCCCTCCTCGTTCTCTGCCCTGAGCCCTTTGATGGCAAATGGAGCTTTTCCTCCAGGCAGAGGCAGGATTTCTTGCTGCGCCCCCAAATATATCAGTGTAGGGTGTGAAAAAGAAAAATCACATTTCCTGCTCTAATGAGATAAGGATTGCATGGAAAAGTCATAAGAGCGAGAGACTACAGTAAGTTTGGGGTGAAACACAGCAGTCTACAAATCTGAAATGAGTTTTGTTATAACTTATGCTTGACAAAAGTGCATCTCAATCTCTTAAAAAGGCCTATGTTGTCACCATCATAGAAATAATTGGGTATATTTTGTGTATGCATGTGCTTAAAAATACATATACACTACCAGTCATAAGTTTTGAGCAGTGCGATTTTAATGTTTTTTTTTTTTTTTTTTTTTTTTTTAGAATTCTTTTCTGCTTACCAAGCATCCATTTATTTTATCCAAAAATGTAAAAAAAAAAAAAACATATATATTTTTCATATTTAATGCAACTGTTTTCTGTTTGAATTTAGTTTAAAATATAATTTAATCCTGTAATTTTAAAGCTGAATTTTAGCACCATTACTCCAGTCACATGATCCTTCAGAAATCATTCTAATATTCTGATTTGCTGCTAAACAAAAAAACATTTATTATTTATAATTATTATTAAGTTTCACTGATGAATAGAAACTACAGAAAAACAGCATTTAGCTTAAATAAAAATATTTTGTAACATTATAAATGTCTTTATCATAACATTTTTGATCAATTTTAAGCATGCTTGCTAAAAAGTATTAATTTCTATAATTCTATAAATTCCCCCCAAATATATTATGTATTTATTTTATCTTTGGTTGATGTTCAGGCAACCTGTTTGAAAAAAAAAAAAATCAGCATTCTGCAAATCCCTTTGGTGCAAGAAGTACACTGTTCAGCAACAAGGTTCTTATTGTGGTCCTCTGACAAGATGCAACGTCACAGATCTCAGACCCTGGGTTCAAAAAAAGTCTCATCAGATGTTTAATGCTCTATCATATCGAATTATGTGTATCAGCATGTACCCGAACATCATTAGGATAGTTTCCAAAGAGATATGCATATCATACAGGTCTTTTATGAATGATCCTCTGCCTTTCAGTTCCACCTTGTCATTTCCATTTATCGCAAATTCTGCGCAAATGCCTTTGGTGATGAATGCAAGTGTGAAGTGGAATGATGAGAGGACAGAAACGTTTGTACTGCAACATCAAAAAGTAGCTTCCCGTTTGAAGAACAAACACACAGCGTTGGCGACCACAGGGGATTACTCCGCACTCCCCCAGCGGATGCCTCTGATTGGCTGCTGGAGTATTGACCTTGACCTTCAGAGTTAGACGGAAAAGCTTAGCTTAAGAGAAAGACAGGGTCAAAACAATGATGGTAAACTGCAGGGACAGAACTTCACAGAAAAATTTCAATATTACTATTCATAGATACAATGCCACAGCACAGAACTGTTGAATTATATGAACTTTTGACTTAATCACAACTGAGCATCTCTGGAGAGACCTGAAAATGGCTGTCCACCAACGTTTACCATCCAATCTGACAGAACTGGAGAGGATCTGCAAGAGGAATGGCAGAGGATCCCCAAATCCAAGTGTGAAAAACTTGTTGCATCTTTCCCAAAAAGACTCATGGCTGTATTGGATCAAAAGGGTGCTTCTACTAAATACTGAGCAAAGGGTCTGAATACTTAGGACCATGTGATATTTCAGTTTTTCTTTTTTAATAAATGTGCAAAAATGTCAATATGGGGTGCTGTGTGTATATTAATGAGGAAAAAAAGAATTTACTGTAAATGATTCTAGAAAATGGCTGCAATATAACAAAGAGTGAAAATTTTGAGGGGGTCTGAATACTTTCGGTACCCACTGTATCCTGAAAAGCTGTGTTAGCAGTTGTGTAAAAATATGCTGGTGCTTTGCAAGGAAGCTCTGCGTGACTCAGCATAAGTTTGTCTGACAGAATCTAAGTTGACTGACTCACCATTCCTTTCTAGCTCTCTCTCTTTTTTTTAATCCACACATTTTGGTGAATACACACAATGACACAGAGGCCAAAAACTGACATTTATACCGGGCTAACAAAAATGAGAAAGCATGCATGTTTGTTTTTCAGCTGTGAAAAATGCTCTGCACCTTTAGTGGGGGAAAATAAATGATCTCATGCTAGCTTTTGTCACCCTAGCGTTGAATACCTGTGAGCATAATGTCTCATTCTGGAAAAATGCACAATTCACAGATTCACTCGGCAATAAAATTGTCTCACTGACAAAAACTCTGCTAGGTATATGTTTATTCTCCTATGCAGAAATATATGAAACTTTCTTATTTAATGAGTAAAGAGACACCATCTGTTATAGGACTACCTGTTCAGAATGAAAATGCACTTTTGTTTATTTACTCTCTGGCTTGATTCTAACAAATTATCATCGTGCTCCTGTCAGTCATATCAAAAACATTGTGGCCCATTGGGAAGCGATAAGAGCCTTAAGCTAATGTTTACAACCAAGATAATTAATAATGATAATAAATGACAAACAAACCACATGCCCTGTGTACATGAAGACCCCATCCGAGAAACAAAGAGGGAGGGGGGAACTGCTAGCATTAAAAACATTCATTGCCTTTAAATGTGGTTTGTCTAATCACAAGCTATAAACTGTTTTATAAATGATGTGTCTGTAAAACTAAAGGCAATTCAGCTCAAGTCACCCTTGTAGACTCTGCTTGGATAAGTGCTTTTGTCGGGCAGTGTTGTCTTTTTCATTTGCAGTCAGGTGAAACTGAGTGACAGCGGAAACCTTTTCTGCGAGGTGCACATGCACACGGAGCAGCTGGGAATCTAGACGAGCCTCATACCTTCAGACATATTACTCATAAAGGTGTTTTGCTGATGTTGGCACAATATATATATATATTCCCTCTGTAACTTGGATAGTGCTTGGATTCAAATGTTTAAACACATAGAATGAGCTCAGTTTCACATGTAGGTGTGGGAAACACTTTATAATACCTTTGATTAATAAATTCTCCAATATAGCCATATATAACCATGCATATATTGCAGCATACTGAAATATTTAAGCACTAGTTTCCAGTATAATAGAATAGAATAGAATAGCATAGAATAGAATATACAGTACATGTCCCCTTTAATGCTCAGTAAAGTTGTCAATCAGGATGGGTTTATCTTTAACCCCCCCCCCCCACCACCACCACCACAGATAAAGATGTTACATACCTTTCTCAGCAGGCAACAGATCCTCTCTATATTTCGAAGTCTTTCACGCTGTTAAGAGAAATAAATATCTGTTAAATCTCCCATAACACCTAAAATGCCAGTCTCAAGGACAAAACCAGTATGAAGGCCACACATGTGATGCAGGGATTGTTGTTGTACCCTCCAGGGGACAGTGTTTCAAAATCTATTTTTTATTTATACATGCCCAGACATAGAAGTATATGGTTTATCATACATGTGTGCAATGGAAGATCTAGGAGATCTTTATGCCTTTTCTGTCATGTATGTACTATGGAATAATTTTTCATATTTGAGGCACAAAAAGCAACAGAACTCAATTGGTGGCATGTATGGACATGGATGCATGTTAAGGCACAAATAAATCTTACATGAGTAACACAGAAGAAAAATGGCAGCACTTTGCCTTAAAAGTGTTAGTTAGTCAGTTTAAACACACTCACACACACACACACACTTGCATTTGTGGTTTACAGGGACTCTCCATAGGCGTAATGGTTTTTATACTGTACAAACAGTATTTTCTAATGCCCTACACCAACCCCAAACCTAAACCTACCCCTTACAGAAAAGTACTGGCAATTTTTGAATTTCATAAGACTTGAATTTTGTATGTTGTTTTAAGCATTTTGCTTTACAGGGACACAGGAAGTGTTCTCATAAACATTGCTTACATTGTAATACCCATGTCACTAAACACATATACCATATACATACACATATACCACAAATATACCAGTAGAAAACATACACAAACTAATGATGATACTGTATTATTTTCCCATTTGCTTTTACATGTACAGTACAAATGATTTTCAGACAGAAGAAATTTGATATTTATTTATTTATTTTTATTTTTTTTATTTTTTTTACACTGTATTCCAGATACATGGGAGACAAACGTTGTAATAAACTTATTTCTCATTTAATATAAGATGTGTCCAGGGTCAAATAATATGCAGTATAATATATTGAAGAAAAAAAAAGTTGCCTGATTAAATATATTAACATAATATAATTAAATGTAATAGATTACATTAATATATTTATTCAAAATTTATATATTACGAATTAAAACTGTTTTACTACAATGATCTTGCAATGCATTTATCAAAGACACAAATAATTCCAGTAGTAAAAAATGTGGCATTGCGCTTATTTGATGAATTTGTGAAAAGTAATTGATATGCAGCTATTTTCCCAAAGTTTCCTCAGTGCATTTTTAAACAGTTTTTTCAAGGCTTTGATTGGCAACCTCCCACTCTCTTGTTCCAGCACACAGCTGTGTTTCAGAGATTACACCAAACATCCATGAAAGTTGCACTCAACTCTCATCCTATTTTTGGACCGCACCTCATTTTAGTTCATCCAAATTTGCCTAAGATATTTTTTCACACCATTCCTCCTCAACAACAGCATGCAAATATATTCCACTGGCAGCTATAGCGACTGGAGATAACTGCAGCCATATCAGCACTTTTAATTAGCAGGCAATTAGACTTAGCTCCCTTTGAAATATTCATCAGCGTAAATTCTGCCTGAGAAGTGCTGGCATACAGTGTAAACAATGTATTAAATATACGACAAAGAGTCAATACAGCAGTGAGAATATTATGCTCTTGAACCATGCAATCTGCATCGTACAAATGGGTAATCCTTGACGGACATACAAATGCAAACACAGCAGAACTGTGTCTGTCATCTCTGTAGCACAAATAATATTCAGCATCTATAATGATGGCATGAAAAGAGCATGAACAGATGTGATCAAAAGCTGAGCCTCTGAACAAACTAATTTTGGACACTTAAGAGACTGCCCAAATTAGGCAGATGCCAACATGGATATGTTGCGTGGCATCCCCTCATACTCAAACCATGAACTAAAACATTTAACATAAAACATTTAACATATTTATAATAAAACATGGCTTAGAATACATTACGTAGGGGTTCATTTGCAAACAGTTTTCACTGACCACAATCAGTTTTAAAAAACCAGAAAAAAAAAAATGTCAGTAATTTACACTTTTTTACTTTTATGAAAATAAATGATTGTATGAATAATTCTGGCTTGTCTAATGTTAAATCGAAAAATGACGTGGGAGTAATATAGTTACCATAAGTTCTGAATAGTAGACAATTAACCAATGTTTTATCAATCCTTCTGTAGCTCAGCTAAAGCTTGGCACCGAGTTTGATTTACAGTGTATTGAATGTTCCTTATACGTTTCTACAAAAGTAAATCTAAAAGCACTGATGTGTTGGATTGCTCATGTTGTGCATGCTGCTGATAAACATCTGGATTATAAAACTCTCTTCAACTCTCAAGCAACATAACGATACCTCTAATTTAGTGTTGTTTTACATTGAAATCAGTCACATGCATAGTAATGTCAATTTCGAACATTAGCATGATTAAATATTAAAAGCTTGCGCGCGTCAAGCAGCGCAGCAGATACAAATTCAGTCTAATGAGCTCATAACGTTAACTTGAAAGATGATTATTTCAACGCATAAAGAAAGCTCATCAAGGATTGTTAGAGATTCTTATAAAAGAATAGCATCAGAAGTGTTTAATTGCTGGATAATTATGTCTTGAATGGCTCCACAGAATTAGCCGGGCAGCGGAAGTCAAGGGCAGTTAAATGTGACAGTTCTGCTAGCTCTCGCTCTCGCTTTCTGATTTATCAGTGATATTAAAGTTTCAAACGTTTAACCCTCACTGGTTTTTGTTTGACTTATGCTTAAAACAAGAAAAATGCTATTTTCCAAATGGGGTAAGACAAACTGTTATCTTATGATAATATCTTTAGCAATTTTGATTCTCTAAGTGAATGTATTCAAGTTTCAAGGATGTTTAGATATGATCTACTACAAAACAAGTTGCAAACCGAGTAAAATGTTTTAAGAAGTCAGTTTTCTGTTAATAATTCATCTGTACTAATTACATCTAACATTAAAATATTTAATAATAATTGCACACTGAATATCCAATTAAATACAGAATCAGCATAAAGATGTTACATAATTTTACATAAAATATAATAAAATATCACATACAATTACAGTACATAATGGCATTTTTTGTCCTATCAAAATCAGTCTCACCAATATCGTAATTACGAAGAGTTATACTGATAGTGGTATTATTTATATATTTTTACTATTATTTTCTGCTTAAACAAGGTGAAAACTGCTTGCCAGCGGGGTTAGAAAAATAAACAGAATTCAAGATTCTCTATTCTGTCTTATCTTATGCTAATATCTTTTTACTATCAAGCACTATCAAGGCCAGTCTCACAGTTATCTTTACCAATACTGCTGTTTTTTCCCCCTGAGTTTCTGAGGAACAAATTAATATTTATAGCCATTCAAGTATGGCTGATCACAGGGTACATGTAGACAGGGTTGTTTTGATACAAACAGCATAAGCATAATAAAACATACCCTCAGAAATAAAAAAGAACAAAACAAAAACAATGCTGCATTAATTGTGTGAATTATTGCATCTATATTAATTGCATTACATTCATTTTCAGTCCTAAAAACTACTCATAAAGAAATGATTTTGCTGTCTGGTTATGAAAAGCATGTTAATGCCAGAAGTAAAAGGAGCCTGAGGGACTGTACACAGTGACTGCAGCACTACTGCGCAGACTAGAGTCATAAGGAGAGCTCCAATGAGAATCACAGGATGAAGTCCTGGCTTCCTCCCAGCGGAAAACTGACAGAAGCCACCAATTAGCCAGGCAGGGTGTGAGACTGACTTGACTGGGTGGTGAGAGCAACTAGGAGGCCATCAATCTTTTAGCACCCCCACCTTCCAGATCCTCCATTGTTCCTTCCAGTCTGACATAGGGGTGGGTGACATAGAGAGTGTGTATCTTTTACTTTGACACTTTGTTGGGAAGACAGCAATAAATTACAACTACAGAAGTTTTGTGCAGAGTAGATACGTGACTCAGATACTTTGTCTACACGTCACAGTGCCACTTTCTGAGTGAGACTTTCCGACACAAAGTCCAAAAGACCAAAAATATCTGCATTCGCCTGTGCCTCTTGCTTTGCTTTCTGTCACTACATAGCCTGGCGAGGTATCAAGCACAAACATGTAAATTATTTTGCAATGCTGGCATCTAGATTGACAGGGTTGTTCTAAACTTTTGGATAACAGTTGGTGCATCCAAAAAGCTGGAAAAGTTGCCTCAGCTTGAATTAATTAGTGAGATTAAATCTGCCAGGGCCTCCAGCAGAGGAAAGACAACACATAGACAGCTGCTCTATGGATTATTCATGCAATGCTGCGGATGACAGGAAATGTTTCAGAGTTTGGGGTAGGCTAGACAACGCACCTGGTGCCTGCAAAAGATCAGAGGGCTTGCTAAGATATACTCCCACAATAAACAAATAAACACACGCACGCATACAAACTCATTTGTTTCCATGGACAAGGGCAATGAATCAAATGATCAAGTCCATTATTTGCATGACTTACCGCATGAAGTGGATTTCCCTGATCGATCGGCACCTTGAAGTCTGCCTGAAGCTCATCAAAGGCGGTTATCTAAAAAACCCAAAGAAAAAAAGGGAACACGATCATTATCATTAGGCCAGACACATGAATTTGCAGCGTTTGTGTGATTTTCAAGGATACGTGCTCCTTTTATAACTTTGATTGATCATCCATTATTTCAGCATCTCATTGGCATAGTAGTTATGCTGGCTGATACAACTGAAATATGCTGTGTACTATTATTAATCATATTATATATACAGGTGCATCTCAATAAATTATAACGTCGTGGAAAAGTTCATTTATTTCAGTAATTCAACTCAAATTTTGAAACTTGTGTATTAAATAAATTCAGTGCACACAGACTGATGTAGTTTAAGTCTTTGGTTCTTTTAACCCACCAATTCACTAGATCAACAAATTACTTCATAAGACCAATAATAAAAAAAACATTTTTAGTGAATTGTTGTCCTTCTGGAAAGGATGTTCATTTACTGTACATGTACTCAATACTTGGTAGGGTCTCCTTTTGCTTTAATTACTGCCTCAATTCAGCGTGGCATGGAGGTGAAAGGTTTGTGGCATTGCTGAGGTGGTATGGAAGCCAAGGCCTTCAGCTCCTCTTTATTCTTTGATGTCTTGTTTGATGTCTTGAAAATACACCATTGATTCTCTATGGGGATCAGGTAATAATAATAATAATAAATAATAATAATACATTTTATTTATAATGCACTTTTCATCAGAGATCTCAAAGTGCTACAGGTTAAAAAAAAATCCTAAAAATAAATGTCTTAAGGCCTTTTTTAAAACAGTGAGGTGATTGAGGTGCCCTCAAGGAGTCAGGGAGGGCATTCCATAGATGTGGGGCAGCGGTACAAAAGGCCCTATCTCCCATTGTCCTGAGTCTGGTTCTGGGTATGTGAAGGAGGTTTGAGTGAGTGGAATGGAGGGAATGGGTTGTACTTTGTGGGTTGATAAGTTCTTTGAGGTGGAGGGGGAGGGGGGGCATGTCCACGGATGCATTGATGTGTTAGGAGGGAAAACTTGTACTCAGTCCTGGTGGAGATAGGAAGCCAGTGGAGTGAGTGAAGAATGGGGGTAATGTGCTCATGTTTCTGCACTTTCATCAGGATCCTAGCTGCAGAGTTTTGGATGTACTGAAGCCCCTGCAGACTTTTTCTAGGGATCCCAATGAGAAGTGCATTTCAGTAGTCCAGTCTGGAAGAGACAAAGGCATGAACCAGCTTTTCGGCATCGGAGAGGGTGAGAATGTGGCGGAGTTTGGAGATGTTATGGTAGAAAGAGGTCTTGCATAGGTGATTTATATGAGCTTCAAAAGTGAGTTGGGAGTCCATTTTTAAGCAGTGACTTTGATTTTCAAAAAGACAAAAAACAGTGGTCCAACACCAGCAGATGACATTACACCCCAAATCATCACAGACTGTGGAAACTTAACACTGGACTTCAAGCAACTTGGGCTATGAGCTTCTCCCCCTTCCTCCAGACTCTAGGGTCTTGGTTTCCAAATGAAATACAAAACTTGCTCTCATCTGAAAAGAGGACTTTGGACCACTGGGCAACAGTCCAGTTCTTCTTCTCCTTAGCCCAGGTAAAACACCTCTGACGCTGTCTGTGGTTCAGCAAATTCCTTGACATGTCTGTGTGTGGTGGCTCTTGGTGCCTTGACCCCAGCCTCAGTCCATTCCTTGTGAAGTTCACTCAAATTCCTGAATCGATTTTGCTTGACAATCCTCGTAAGGCTGTATTTCTCTCTGTTGGTTGTGCATCTTTCTGTTAACATGTATACAGCACTCTGTGAACAGCCAGCTTCTTTGGCAATGAATGTTTGTGGCTTACCCTCCTTGTGAAGGGTGTCAATGATTGTCTTCTGGACAACTGTCAGATCAGCAGTCTTCCCCATGATATTGTAGCCTAGTGAACCAAACTGAGAGACCGTTTTGAAGGCTCAGGAAACCTTTGCAGGTGCTTTGAGTTGATTAGCTGATTGGTATGTCACCATATTCTAATTTGTTGAGATTTTTGTGTGTGTGTGTGGGGGGGGGGGGTTATTAAATGTGAGCCAAAATCATCACAATTAAAAGAACCAAAGACTTAAACTACTTCAGTCGGTGTGCATTGAATATATTTAATACACGGGTTCCACAATTTGAGTTGAATTACTGAAATATAGGAACTTTTCCACGAAATTCGAATTTATTGAGATTCACCTGTATATTCATTAATATGATGTAGAATGAGATATATAAAAGACCACATGTGATAAAGGTTCTTGAGTTCACAACATCTTGAAATCTTTAATATATCATGAATATCCAGTATATCATGAGGGTGGAAGTAGTGTTTGATGTGACAAAAATTATACAGATTGAAAAGGCATATGAAATTATCCCGTTTACTAAGTGCATTAGAGCAAATAGGGTCTTATGGTGCCTCATGGCTATAGCTCATGCACAAGGCAAGAGAAGCCTAAATTAAAGTTAGATCAAATTAGACAAGCTTATTTCCCCAGTTAAAGACCAAACTGCCCTCTCCTCCTACACTACCTCTCCTGTAGTATATCAGTCCTCTCTCAGTTCTGAAGGCGACATGATCAGTAAAAATTGGGTTTGATTTTAGATGCTTTTCTGCTTGGCTGTCAGATAAGTGTGTGTGGTGTAACCGCTACCTAACCAGAAAAAAAAAAAGCATTACATACACGTTTTAAATCTGGCCATCCTTTAATAATCACATTTAAACTTGCACCGTGAAAGGGGCATCATTGAACCATATAAGCTACACAAGTGACATAAATAACTGAACACTTTTCATAAATGTTGATGAAGCATAAAAACCATTTCAAACGGGTTCAATTAAAATAAGGCCGGGTTTAAACCTGACAGCAGCATATGAATCCTAATCATAGTTGTGAAATTCAAAATGTTCCTGCATATGTTACATGCCTTCCAGAAAGAAAATCAACAAAGAATATAACATGTGCACATTGCATCCATGTGGAAACATTGCCGTTTTGTTCCCTATGTGACATCAGTTTACCCATCTGGGGGTTATGTAGTATTGAAAAAAAGCTGAGCTGGAGAACTGTACTTCTATATAAATATACTCGTAATGCACAGAATAGAATCGTTGCTCAGTAAACTCTGTCTTTAATATTTATAATTTTTAGATGTGATTTCCTAAAACATTCTCATATTTGTCATGATTATAACACAATCTGTAGCCAGTAAAAGGGAACTGGGCTGTGAGAAAATATAGATTCTTTTTTGATTGCCTGCTGTAATGTCTACAAATGATATCACACTTGCCCTAATCCATCACCTCGCACTGACCCAATGCCTATTATTTCCAAAATTGTGTTAATACCACTTCTTAGTGGTATTAACCAAGATTTTGGGTTATAGACCTTCCTAATACTACTAGCCTGCGTAAGCCCTTCCTAATACCACTAGTCTGAGTAAGCCAAATTACACTAAAATAATTCCAGATAAAATTACCGATTAGCAGTAAAACACCAACAACTTTTATTTCTTTTCACATAAATTATGATATTAAGAGAGTTACAATGACAGTTACGACTTTTTCCGTAGTATATAATTTGTAAACTAATGAATTTTTACATTTGCATCACAACGTTTCATATGTATGGCTTTTCTGATGTAGTAAACTTACTCAGTAGCACCCCCGGTAACCACTGTAATTGCAATGCAGAGCATTTCAGGTATCATGTGAATCATGAGTCATGATAAAATAGCTGGAAAATAGCTGAAAACTATTATTCTTGTAAAAGCAAGCTTTTGCTTACACTACTGGTAAGATTTAGGGTAGGGTTTAGTTCATGGTGTATTATTTTCAAATGTAGTAGACAGAGCATTAACCTGTTTTTGTGAACATAGATATAACTGAAAATCTAGTCTGTATAGCAAAGGTGTTATTTCTAAAAGTATTGTTTGAAAAAGACTATGTTCGTATATTGGAATTATTCGAGTCATGCTAGCATGTGTAAGCCTTAACACAGTTCCCCTTGTATCATAATCAAATTGCCGTCCAGTGTTTAACAAGAGCTCTTTGAAATACAGTAGCTTGTGGGATTTTTTTATTAAATGTGCCACAATTAGGCCAACCACTATACATCTCAATAATACATTTAAACCTTCACGGATGAACGCACCACTGCATTCATAGACAATCTGTTAAATACTGCTCTAAACTGTGCATCTTTGCCAAACGTTTTGTGGGCATTAATGTGTTGGTTTTCTACTAGCTGTGAAAGTGGACTGGAAACATCTGCTGAGGGAGCTTTTGACTCTCAGTGTTAGTTAAGCTAATGTGGGGATCATTTCCCCTCAGATGTAGAATAACACGCGAGGGGCAATATGCAGATTAGGCATCTCTTTAGATCCCTTTGAAAAGGACGGCAGACAAATTCTTCCATGCTCGTAATCTAAGTTAAGGAAAGTTAAAGAAAGATAGGCTTAGCAGGGTTTGAAAACTTCACTTTTAAAAGGTGTTGTAAGAGAGTACAAGGATTTTGCTATCTTTCACTAGACTTGTGTGTAGCATTATTTCAGTCTTCAGTGTCACGTGATCCTTCAGAAATCATTTTAATATAGTGAATCAGTGCTCAATAAACATTTCTTATTATTATAAATTTGTGCATTCCTAATATTTTGTGATACATATAGAAATAGAATAGAAAGTTCCAAAAAGCGGCATTTATTTGATTTTTGTTGTTGTTGTAATGTTTAGATGTCTTTACTGTCACTTTTGATCAATTTACTTTGTCCTTGCTAAATAAATATTTTAATTCTTCAAAATATTCTAAACTCTTACTAACCCAAAACTTCTGCCAACACAATAAATAAATCACTAATATTATATAACAGTAGATGCTTTTCCAGTTTCTTTGTGGAGGGTTCTTAAAAGCATGAAATGTTATTTTATAGGATATTGTTCCTGTCTGCTGCTTTTCACACCACAGCTCAAGATAGTCCTTTGGGATTGTGTGCATTTGTGTGGTGCTATCAGCCGATAAGTACTGTCAGCATGATAATTGTATATGTAAATAAGAATTTATGTGTGTTATTAAAAACAGAATCACTTACAAAAAGGATGTTGGCTGAAGGACACCTATCAACTAAAGTTTCACTGATATTCAGAATTTCCCAATGTCTTGGCATTCAATAATCATGATTTCATAATAATAGGTCCTTTTTAAAGCGGATGCTGCTGTCTTTGAATGTCAGCATGACTTTAAAGGACAGTGAGGAAGCTGTCTCATAATGCCTATACTCTATATTCAGTGCATTCAATAAAAACTCTGCTTCCAAACATACTGTACACTATGTAACATCATGCTAAACTTTTTGCAGATGTGAAAGAGGGTCGACATGTCAGGATTTTCCCATTGTGAGCCGATGGAATTAAATCTATTAAAGATTCAAAAGCTGAAACCGCTGAGGACAGCATTTCTGCCTTCCTCACAAAATAACTGGCAAATAAAAGGAACTTCTTTTAGAATAACTGAAGGACAGCTTATTGGAAATAGATTGAGTTCAGTGATGTCTTACAGAAAGGTCGGGGTCAAATGTGATGTCCTCATAATTACCCCTTATTTAACCCTTGAGGCTATAATGTCAGTTGCTATGCAAAAGCAAGCCTAGGGCAAATGGCTGTGCTGACCCAAATCTAGAGCAGTCTTGCAGTGCTGTGAACGTGAGCCACTGCTTTAATGCAGCTTTCCTCAATGAAGAAAAAAAAAGTGTTACACCTTGCATGAAGTCCACAGACATAGAGGACAGTGTAACATCAAAACAGGTCAGGCACAAACTGTGGCTTGTACAGTAGAACTGTAAGGGGGTTAAACACAAGTATGTGTTTCCGGAAATGGATAAACAGGATCTGAAACAACCCACAAAGGTGTTTTGTCCATTAGAGAGATGGGAAACCCCCCAAAAAGATGTCCAAAAGACTTCCCTGACACAAGCTGTTACCACCAAGTCATCATATGCACCAATGCTGTGACCCAAGTCTAATTTCACTATGAATTTACACTCAAATAATCATCAGTGACTTAGAATTTGATGAGACATTCATAATATCAAGGAGGCTTTACATCTGGTGATAGAGAGTTTAGTCTGATGTAGCAACCTCTGCTCTAACACATGCATGCCATTCTGCAGCATATTGTCACAAAGCACGTCAAAGATGCAAACACTTACATGCCAGATCGCGAAGAAGATGAGAGAAGCACAGAGGACGAGGGAAAGCATATAACAAAAGGCAGCGAAAGTGAACATAATTGAGAGGAAACTGGAAGGAAAATCTCCAGGAGAGAAGACGGCGCTCGAGCCAAGCTGGACTGAATGAATGGAAGCAGTTACGGGGCACGCGAGAGGGAGAGCATCGTGTTCTTCTTCAAAAATTTTGCAACAGTGTGTTGCAAACCTCGGCTCCAGTTCAGTGCAGTCGCTTTGCCATATTCACCAATGAAAAACAAAAAGTCCTGTCTTGTGCCGATTTTGCGCGAGTTACGGCACTGTTGCGAAGTCCCTGCGAGATCAAGGCATTTGTGGACGGTTAAGCAAATGATGCATTAACATTGTCCCTCACGGTGTCGTCGGCGTTAATAGTCCATTAAAGATGCAGATCGTTCGCGGTGACGACTTTGGAAAAATGCAGAATTTTGTGTTAAAACCCTGGTACACGGTCCTGGCGATCAGTTCACCTTCCCAAACCGAAGGCGCAAGAATATATGCCGGTGTCCTAACACCGGCTAACAGGTGGATTTAAAGAGCTCTCTCTCTCTCTCTTTGGCTCTCTATTCCTCTGTCTCACTCAGATCAGACACTGGGTCAAAGCAGGTCCTACAGCATTACCTACCATTACCTTTTAAAACAGCGACAGTTATTAAGATGAAAATAAAATCAATTTAATTTAATCACATTTATTACATTATCTCCTACTACCCCTAAAACCTAATTTCCCTCACACCTTAACTCATGTATTTCATACAGATTGCATTATAAACAGAAACATTTGGCCAATAGTCGATGTATGTTTTTAGGAATCACAACTTGCTATTCCCTGACAGAAAGAAGAGGGTCATTTAAAAAAAGATTCCCCTTTTATAGGTTTTATAAATAAATAAATCCTTCAGATATTTATAAAATCAATTAATATCAAAGTCAGACATCATCCTGACAGGCCACTTTCCATATTTCAACGTAGACATGACAGTACAATAATAAAATCATTGTATGGATAAATTAGACTACCTTCTTGCGCCATCTTGCGTTTTGACAGGCTAAAATCAGGCAAAATCAAATCATTTTTTTACTTATATTATTCTGTAATGTATGCATTATTTATTCAAATATATATGTATATATATATATATATATATATATATATATATATATATATATATATATATATATATATATATATATATATATATATATATATAATCGATTTACAGTGCATTGTATCTGACTCAGCTGTCTCAGTTGTTCTGCACGCTTAGTAAACAAACTACAGCTAGTCCAAAATGCAGCAGCTAGAGTTCTTATTAGAACCAGAAAATATGATCATATCAGCCCGGTCCTGTCAACACTACACTGGCTCCCTATCAAACATCGTATAGATTTTAAACTCTTGCTTATTACTTATAAAGCCCTGAATGTTTTAGCGCCTCAGTATTTGAACAAACAAGCTCTTGTTACATTATAATCCTCCTCGTCCGCTGCGTTCTTAAAACTCAGGCAATTTGACATTACCTAAAATATCAAAATCAACTGCGGGCGCAGATCCTTTTCCTATTTGGCACCTAAACTCTGGAATAACCTAACTAACATTGTTCGGGAGGCAGACACACTCTTGCAGTTTAAATCTAGATTAAAGACCCATCTCTTTAACTTGGCATACACATAACATACTAATATGCTTTTAATATCCAAATCCGTTAAAGGATTTTTAGACTTCATTAATTAGGTAAACCGGAATCGGGAACACTTCCCATAACACCTGATATACTTGCTACATCATTAGAAGAATGGCATCTACGCTAATATTAGTCTGTTTCTCTCTTATTCCAAGGTACCAGATCCAGTCTGTATCCAGATCAGAGGGTCACTGCAGTCACCCGGATCCAGTACTTATCCAGACCAGATTGTGGATCGAACCTAAGAAAGGACCTCTACATCCCTGAAAGACAGCAGAGACCAGGACAACTAGAGCCCCAGATACAGATCCCCTGTAAAGACCTCATCTCAGAGGACCACCAGGACAAGACCACAGGAAACAGATGATTCTCCTGCACAATCTCACTTTTTTTTGCAGCCTGGAATTGAACTGCTGGTTTCGTCTGGTCAGAGGAGAACTGGCACCCAACTGAGTCTGGTTTCTCCCAAGGTTTTTTCTCCATTCTGTCACCGATGGAGTTTTGGTTCCTTGCCGCTGTTGCCTCTGGCTTGCTTAGTTGGGGTCACTAACATAGATCTTTTATTTAGCCTGCTACAAAAAATTTATAGTACACAAGTTGCTGTGGGCACAAGTAGACTAGGCTATTTTTTTTTTTCATAGAAATACTTAACTTACAACACAATTAATAGCCTATAGGCCTACATTTACTTTAAGTTCAGAAAGTACTGGATCATCCTTTTTAAATTAAAATTTTATTTACATTTTATGAATACTTGTGACACGGTGTCACAATGCTGACTCATTCTGGAGCTTTGAAAAAGAGCAGGACTTCAAGCCTCACGTTAGACACGTTGAGCCTGTTCTCACTGAGTAACTACATGAATCAGTTTCTCTCCATAAAGTATTAAAAATTAATTTAGCTGCAGTTGAAGTTACTTGTGAATGACAGCTTTTCATTTTTTCCTTTACTGTTTGAAGCAGAAGAAGCAAAGTGTCAAAGTTTTATTGCGTAACTTGAATTGTAAATTGAACAGAGTTTCTGAGTGGGACACATGAGAGACTCTTGAGTCTTAATTTTAAAGCTCTGAGGTTACAACATTACATTAGCTGTGAGATTTGCTCCATCTCTAGCCAATGTCAATATTTCAAATCAAGTCAAACCTAATGTCTATGTGTTTCCTATGTTTTTATGCATAGGAGTTTTTTCTTATAAACTTAATTAAAATTATACCAATGGTTGTAGATATGTTCTTGACTGGAAATCCGAGTTGTGCTGGATACCTGAACCTCGATACAGTGACGCCTCATTTCCACACATCAAAGACATAAAGTTTCCCAATGAAAGGAAACTGATGAGATCCTTCCCACGTGACTCAGGCTTTGATCAGCAACTTCTATCTCAAGAATTAAAAAAAAAGATCTTTACTGGCAGCTGTACATGAAAAGTTTCCTATGACTTTATTACAGTAATCACTTAGGCTGTAACATCTAAGACACTTTTAACTCTATTTTTAACTCCTTCTTTGGAATTTGTCATTAGATTCTGGGATAATTTTTCAGAATCATTTATGTTTTTTGGTATGTCCATTTAGAGTCTAATAGGGTGTCTGCATCTGAATGGAGCTTTTATCCAAACTTTGGACAGTCCAAGACCTATCACGCTGGAAAGAGATGTTTTATGGATGACATTAATCGTATGAGAAGCATGAGATGCATTTCAGAAAATTTCCTGGAATTATCCATGGGGAGAAAAAAGCAGGGTAAAACATTATCAGTTTTACTATTAAAAAAAAAGTGGAATTGTATTTAGTGAACTGTAGTTGGTGCATACTGTTGTTTTAGGTTATGGGTAATATATCATTTTTTTCTAACATACAGTACATAATTTGAAACATTTATAGTCTCAGAGACATTCAAAACTCCAATAAAACACATATTGGGTTATTTTCAGCCACAGACAAATGCAGCACCTACCCTTCAACAAAGGTCAGACCATTTCTAGTTCCTGAGTACAGCCCTTGCTTTCATATGAATCATCACTGCGCACAGCCACTTTTGGGTAAGGACCAACATGCTTACTGCAGATGCAGTGAGATAGACCAAAAAGATGGGACTGTAGCCATGTTTTGATGCAAATTAATGAACAAAAAAACACTCTTTGTTCCACTTCCTGTGAAGGGATAAATCAAAGTACAACATTTCAAAACTCCCTGTCGAAAGTGAACATACAGACAGCCAACAGTTTGAACTTTCACAGCACACAGCAGGTTAAAAGCTGCCCAGAGAAAAGGAAAACACAAAGGCTATAAATACACAAGAACCTAATGTTAACAAGAAACATCTGGAAGATATGAGTGAGGAGACAAAACTTAAGCACAGACACTGATATATACATATATATATATATATATATATATATATATATATATATATATATATATATATATATATATATATATATATATATATATATATATATATATTTACTTGTATATTACTTCTGGTCCAGGTCTTTTGTCAAATTGAAACCATTTATTCGCTGAAAACCACCAACAAATTATATATATATATATATATATATTTAAAAAAATGATGGTGACCTTCACCGTTCATGTCTTATAAGAAATATCTATGGAATTTCTTAAGGTGTATGTACTGTATTTATGTTTCTCTGCACTGTATGCAGAGAAACATAAAAGCTGTGCTTGAGATGAGGACATTCTTGAAGTCAAGAGGCCGAGCACCTGGAGACCAGAACTACACATTTACCACAGGGCAATTCTGCTGGACACCTAATTTGGAAGGTGTGAAACCATGCTTACATTCTTCTTGTTGTTATGTGTTGTATTGTTAGTGTTTTCTATTTTGTTAAATTATTTTCTTTTCTCCGACACTACTTTAAGGCTTTCCATTGAGTATATTTTACAATAACTTGATATTTATTGTTCAGCTTCGAGAACTTCACATTGGAAAGGGTTAAATCAAGACAAAATGCCATGGGCTTCAGACAGTGAAAATGATTTGACCTTTTCTTTGCCTTATTAGTTGGAGGTCCATTAGATAGATTTTCCTTAATTCCCTGACAAAGACAAATGAAGGTCTTTTCAATGTGCCATAATTTAATTGCAGGACAGAATAGGGGACAGTTAAGTATGATTGTGTAGGCAAGACGTTTGTAATAGTTAATAAAAGAATTTCATTCTTCTTGTCTCATCAAAATCTGAATTCATCATACTGTATCATTCATACCCAGTATGATATAATAAGCAAAAGTTCTGTTGTAGAACGTTTGTTCTGACACTGAATGTATAATCTAATAGCAAAATAACTTTTCATAGACTGTTGTTTCACAAAATGAGAATCCAAACCAACTTGCTCTTTAAAGAATATTAAATAAACCTATTTGCTTTTTTAAGAATTTCTGTGGTGGGCCATCTGTTTTTTTATTTTTATATATATTTTTTATTTGTATTTATCTAGGGTAGTTTTGCTGCATATTCATTGTCCATATGGTTCATTCAAAAGGCAGATGAATAATACCCATGAGCTTATCAACACTGTACAGCCTGTATGTTACCATTGGTATGCATCCATACTTTCTCTAACCTCACACAGCACACTTTGATAATATGTATACATCATCCTTAATTTGGATCATATTTATGCAATAGAGATAGATGATATTGTTTCAGTCTGATAATGCTATAAAATTTCCATAAAATCTACCCACAGGGTTATACCAGCCCACAGTGTCATTCATATTTATATAGATCACAAATTTGAGGACCATTAAGGAAGCTATTTAGTAATGTTCGCCCCCAACTAAATGTGCTAGAAACCTTTTAGTGTATGCCTCTTTTTGCAGTTTTCCTCCTATCATTATGGGTCATTAAGGACAAAGAAAATAATGAATGAGAAAGTGAGACGGGTTGTATAGCGTGTGACTTTTTACTCCAGCCTTATGCAGATACCTTTTGGGGGTCTGGGACCACCTGAAGCAATTTGGCATCCTGAACCTTGCACAGCACCTTACTGCTATTACCTTATCTGGTGCAAACAGGCCTGGCTGTTTTCTAGCACTTGCCAGCGAGACATTTCAGACCTGCTGCGTCACTGCAGTGAGAATGAATGTAAGGACGCTTTGTTTTGTCAGGTGCTTCTGTGTTCTGAGTCCAAGTGCACAGATAGAGGTCTTACAGATCCACACTGGCTGATTTTCTATGGCATTTTAGAGACCATGACCATATATTAAAACATTGTGGAATTTGACACTTAGGCTACTACACCTTATAGCTACTGGCAATAAAACATGTATATATAGCCTACCAACAATCATGATCCTAATCCTTGTTCATATCTAAATCTCAGATGGCCAGACAGTGATTCATCTTTTATGAATTGTTAAAATAAAAACAAGAGGAAAAAGTTCCTGAAGTGACAAATCAAAAAGTGGACTGCTCAATCCAACAGTCCAGTGACAGGGATACAAAAATGCAGAAGTATTATCTATATTTTTAACAAAAGTCCTTGAGCTGTCAAAAGCTTTTTTGCATCATCTGATGAACTTGACCTGACAAGTTCTGACTGCAACGTACGAAGAAAGAGAACACGTTGTTAAATTTACATACATACTGTAGGCTGAATATTACTCTGTAAAAGAGCAAACTTTTCCTTAAACATGATTTATTCCAGCTAAATATTTAGGTTTGTGCGATCGAATCAGGCAAATTTATTAAACAATTTGTTAACTGGTTCATTGAAAGAATGATTCATTCACAGATTGGACATCAATATCAGGTCTTTTTCACTACTAAATAAATTTTGCCTACTTTCGGCTCCCGATTCAGCTTCCTCCCTGAAATATTGTTAAATAAAAAGTAAATGCTTTGTAATATAGTGGCGTAAAATTAAAAGTGAAATTTTTTAATTAAAATATATATTTCTTTGTCATAGCAGGCAACAAAAGACATATATATGGCTTATGAAACTAAATCCTTTTCAATAAACTGTGTATTTCTATTAAAATCATAGGCTATTGATAAACTTTTTAAATATCCCAATCGATAAATAAGGAATCAGCATTTCATGAATCATGTAGGCCTACTTAATAATTTATTTCTCTAACTTTTGTTTTGATGTATTCCCCTCTGTAATCACACCCCAATCACCAGAGGGCGCCGTTTCCAGAGTTCTAGTTCCTGTAGTCAGAAAGTATAAAACAGTTCTATTAAGGTAAGAAAATACTGCAGCTAAGTGTGTAATGCTGAAATCATCTGTCCAGTTTTGTTGTTCCGTAGAAATTTGAGCATTTCTGAGTATGATCAGAACTGGGCCTTCAGGGCTACCCAATTTAGTATGCATCAACAAGTCACTGTGCAACGTCTTTGACGATAAGACGGTAGAATGCAGTGGTTAAAGAAAACAAGAGTCATTGTTTGAGTCCATTTGTAGGCCATTTTTAGCCATTTGAAGTAGATAACATGCTCATTTCTCTAGATTTTTTGTTTACCGTTTTGTCTCATCTTAAGAAAGGTGAATTGAGGGTAAATTAAGAATGCCATTGGTGAAGCCCATTATACTCATATTTTGTCCATTCACGTTCAAATACCATTTTTGGTATTATTTGAAAAATGATTTTCTTTTTTTAAGGCTAGAGTCTCGTGACATTTCAAGAATGGCTTTCCTCCTAGTAACACTTTCAACATTGTGACAATCTTTAAAGCCGGTGACAAGCTCCTTTGAGAATTTCTAAGCCCTACAGATCACCTTTTGAGCGCATTTATGTCAAAAGGGGAAGACAAATCCCTGGCAAAAAACTGCACAGAGCGCATCAGAGATCTTGCATCACTTATAGCATACTAATTTGACATCCTCTAGTGGAATAAAAGCATTCAGAATACGAGGGGAGCAATTAAATGTATCTTAAGCCGAAGTTTCTTTTTTTTTTTTATGCGATGAGAGGCATTCAGTGGAGACGTTAATTTGCAGTTGGTGTAATTGCCACCAGTACATGTATTTCTTTATATTTTCATCTTTTTATGCATCTTTAAAAACTAATTTAGAGATTTTCTGATTGGCTGGTTGTTGAAATGAGGTAATTTCTGTTCCAAACCACAGGCGTAGAGTTAATTTTTTTTTTGTTGGACCGTTGCAGGGCCCCAGAGCATATTGATTTACCCATGATCGCTCACTGATCCTTCACCATCAGAGAAACACCCAACACAGCATTCTGTAAGGATTTGTTTCTGACAGTGGCACTGCTGTACACTGACAGTAATAAGTGGAGTGCCTCCTGATTAACTGACAGCGCTGTCTAAACAAGGCTACTGTACTGATAGGCTCTGGTTAAATGCAGCCAAGGAAAAGTACTACTAAGGGGTAATGTTGGTTCCTACTGTGTTCATGAAATATTAATGAAAGCTTTTCTGAATTTTAAATCTAATTTACTTGGGAAATTGTCATTAGCATGGGTCACCAGAAGTCATAAGCTTAATTTATTCCGACGTGAGTGAGGTCAGTGGAATCTCTAATGCACTTTAGTAATTGTTCAGGCATACAGTATGTCAACCTGACAGCTGGTTTTAATCTCTGATTGTACATTGATTGATCAGTGGAGACGGTGGAGATCATGGGAAAATTCTGAGACATCACAAGTAAAAGTTTTTTTTTTTTTTTTTTGAAGCAACCACTAGATGACACTGTTCATTTTCTCTTTGCATTTGAGTATCAGAATCTTATCTTACAGGCAAATTGTGAATGCAAAATTATGAATGCAAAATGTAATCATCATATTTTAATATTTTCCAGTAAAAATATTGAAACATCTCTAAAACTAGATGCATTTAAGCAAACTCGAGATATTATATTAAGAAAATTATTTCAGCAGTTACTTGCATATTATTTTCTAAACCCCTGTGGCATAGCTTCTCATGGAACACAAAATGTTAGTCAACATGCAAAAAAAACATCTGAAATATAAAATCTTGTTTCCACCACAATGTAAAATATAAACAAATAAAATGTATTTTGTCTCACAATGTGGACTTTGCATCTTGCAATTTCCTTGACTTTTCTTGCATCTTTTTTTTGTTTTGTTTTTTGCCTTTGAATTAAAATGGGGTCAGTAATGAGGTGTATTAATGTCAGTAAAGACGTGATTATTTTTTTCCCCTTTATGTGAGATTGGGAGGACTGTGTGAATTTATTTGATCTCGCAATTCTAAATTTTCTATTCTCAGTGTCAGACATTCTGCTAAATCTCCTTTTATGTCCCACGCCAACCCATATATGTAAAAAGAGGCCCTTCAGAAGATCACTATCTTTATTCCAATTTCATTGAGTGAGTGTTTAAATCAAATGCGCCACAGGCCTCGCAATGTCAAACCCAGCTGGAGCCGCACCATGTGTCTGGGCACTGCTCTAATTTGTCCATCGCATGAACCAATCTGTTTAGGACACTGTCTGCTGGATCAGCACTTTATCTTCAGCCCACAATGCTCACAGAGCCTATGCCTCCTCTCCTCCATTACTCCACTGTTCGTGTCTTTTGTTATTTTGCTCTGTTCCCCCACATTCACTTATGGCCTGTGCTTTTTAATTTAGCTTTAGTGGTTAGTGAAGCCAGCAGTCAGCCTTCTGAATATACAGCTACTGAGGACTATTAACTTGTGTCCTTATGCAAGCTGCAAGTTCACCTTGATGGAAGTGCACTGATAATCAATACAGAAGCGATAAAATGCAGTAATTACTTGAGAAGTAGCTGAACTGAGTATATTAGTGCTTTTGAACCGAATCACGGTTGCCCTCAGTCACATTAAAATCCATGTGTGCATTGACCCAATGTACATTGTGATAATGTTTGGATCAATGAAAATACATTTGAAGGTAGTCTAGGACGGACTCTGACCACATTTAATGAAGGTTAATGCAAATGCATAGATAAGAAATGAGGTTACACTGCAAATAATATATCTTTCTTGACTACTTTTTTTGTTTGTTTTGTTATTCTGGTCTTGTAATGTGGACAGATCATTTGCTTTTGCATTTTGCCAAATATGCTATTATTTACCAAATTCTTTCACTTTATTATTTCACCTGGAATCATGTTTCTGATTTTTTTATTTTATTTTTCAGCAAAAATAGCATTTTTTAAAAAGCACTCTTCAAAGCCCTTTAAAATCTGTATGGGATGAAATTTTAACCTTTCTATTTTCAAAATCCATGTTATTGATCTTATTGTGCACAATTAATGTATGCATGTCTTTTTTTTTAAATTGACCTTGTATTTTTTCATCAAAATATTATAATTTATTGTTTATCTACTGTTTCACGAGTTCACGCTTACATATAATTTGCTGAGGCATAGTTTGCATGTTTGGCGTGCTGTCCGGAGAAGGGCTCCGAGCTCTGGAATGGCCCGAACCCCGTCTATTTATAAAGTGAACTCAAAGTGAGGAGATGGGGTGGAGGATGGATGAATAGAGGTAAGTCAGCAATATTTATACTTTGGGATTGATTACTTGATTATGGTCCACCTGTGTTGATTAGGCTAAGTATCTGACATGCTCCTCCCGAATCTTGTTAATAAAACATCATTTTATGAATATTGTGAAATCAGACAAACTACTCTTTTCACATACTTTTTTAAATTTGTATTTGTTTATTTATATATTTTGCCTACTCTTTGAGGGCAACGCCCACAACAAATAATAAATAGAACAAGTCCCAGCCCTTCAAGATCTGTTGCTACTTCCGTTTCATCGTGACTTTGGCATCCTTGAGAAGTTAATAAACAATCCATTTGAATGATCTGATAAGGAGTTTGGTAAAATATGAAAATATTTTAGTTAACCTCCTAGGATATGAAAGTGCTTTTGAGTGTAATAATATTATATTACTAAGATGCAGTTGAGCATATTTTGTGTCTTAGTGAACTATTTGGCAGAAGCTTTTCTCCAAAGCTTTAACACTGGATTCAATGTTGCATTTGCATGCATAAAGAACAAACGACATTTGCAGATTGCATGACTTCTTACCCATGTTTATAAAATGGACGTTTACAAATCTTCTTATTAGGTGCATGTGTAACCGCCCTCATTTAGTTGCTGCTTAGTTGGGTGATAATGAGCGTAGTGTGAGTGTGGGTGTAACAAGATTCGACTTCTCTCCAGGCCTCCGTCAACCTATTAGCACATTTTGAATCACCACTCTGCATCGCTGGTGCTACCTCGGGAGCCACACTGTCATCAGCATATAGTGGCTGGTTGCCTGCTTCCACCTTCATCTTTTACTCACTGCACTTCCAGAACTCCCCGAAGGCGGCACATTAACTGTGTCCATAAGCCCAACTGGATGTGTGAGGACATGGAAGAGGTACCTACCCGTGTCTGGGCTGGCTTGAGCTGAGAGGAGACGTAATGAAATTGCCCAGAGGGCCTACTTTCCTTCCCAAACAGCAGTTTATCTCTTCCAGACTGTGAAACCCTTTTCCGCAGCACTTTTAAACTTAATACTCTATGCTTTAAGCCTAGGAGCAACTGCGACGGCTGAGATCAGATTAGATCCGGGTGCTTTCCATACCAATGATGTATGTCCCATAGTGCTCCTGAAGTGGAAACAGTACAGCATGGTGGTACAGTAGCAACACCAAGGTTGTGGGTTTGATTCCTGGGGAATGGAAAAACTGATGAAATGTATACCTTCGTTTTGTGTTGCTTTAGAAAAAAATAATTAGCAAATTACACAAAAATAAAAAACTAGCCAATTTTCAGTCGTCCGTGGGTATGCATGTAAATAAAAATACATTGTTTGCCACTTTTTTTTTTATTACAAGTAAATACAGAATCTGGATTACAATGAGGCACTTTACAATTGCATGTAAATAGGGCCAATCCTTAAATGTTGAAATATTCTATTTTAAAACTGCTCCACAAGATATAAACAATATGTGTAAACATGATTTTTAATGTGAAAACAATATGTAAAATTATACTTATTTCATGTTTTTGAGGTCAGTATGTTTTATTATTATTCATTTTTAATTTATTTAAGAAATTAATAGTTTTATTCAGCAAGGATGATGTCAAATTAAATAAATACATTTACCACATTATAAAAGATTTCTAGTTCAAATAAATGCTGTTCTTTTGAACTTTACATTTATCAAAGAATACTTAACTGTTTACATAAATATATTAAGGAGCTAAACCGTTTTAAACATTGAAAAAAAAAAAAATGTGAATTTGAAAAATGAAAGTTTTATTACCAAATCAGCATTTTTGAATGATTTCTGAAGGATTGTGTGACACTACAGACTGGAACAATGGCTGCTGAAAATTCAGCTTTACCATAACAGGAATAAATTACATTTGAAAATATATTAAGAAACAGGAAACAGATGTTTTAAATTTTACTGATATTTCACAATATTACTGGATCTACAGTATCTGTAGATACAATTTTAAATCTAAAGTTTTTGATCAGTTAAATGCAGCCTTAGTGAGCTGACACAGTACTACTTTCAGTTACGTCTTACAGACGTCTTACAACTTTAGAGCGCAAATAATTCAAAGGTTTAACAGAAGAATTAAAGAAATAAAAAAACCCCCTGCATTTTATGCCTTTAATTAAATACTATCAAAAGTTACCATAAGTATCTCGATATAACCTTTTTAGGAAAACAAGGGACTGCAATCAGTATTATACAACAAATACTGATGATTAAGGGGGGGTGAAATGCTCGCTTTCACTCAATATCCTTTTAATCTTGAGTCCCTATAGAGTAGTACTGCATCCTTCATAACTCCAAAAAGTCTTTAGTTTTATTATATTCATAAGAGAAAGATAGTCTGTACCGATTTTTCCCGGAAAAACACGACCGGCTGGAGGCGTGACGTGTGGGTGGAGCTAAAGAATCACGAGCGCCAGTAGGCTTTTACGTTGAGAGCGTTTGGAAGCTGTGACATTACCGTGAGGACAAAACCAACCAAAACAAACCATGGCTAACAGTCAGATTCAGCGTATATTTATGATCCAGAATCAGATCCAGAGGCTGAAATTTAACAAGAGCAGCCTCAGCAACGACGTCTCTATGTGGTATTTACTGAAACTGTATATATTTGCTTAGCGGTTTTGGAAAATGACTAAGTCCCACTTTGTCGTCTTTTTTTTTTTTTTTTTTTTTTAAGCTGTACATGTGGAAAGTGCAGTTTGATGACAACATCGCATGTTGTTTACTTGATGTGCTTACGCGCCGATAGCTAAGTTAACAACACAGAGATATTTGAAGCAGTTTTACTCACCGCCTGCGGTTCCAACACACAATCTTGACCCTTTTTCTTTGGGACTGCATTATCCTTAAGAAATAAACGATGTGCAAATCCGGCATCAAACTGGGCCTTGTTTGTAAAACAAGCATCTTCGAAATGCAGGGAACAAACACTTGCACAACTCCGTTGATGCTCTGTAAAAATAAACTCCATCCACTGGTCCCTTAATGCTGTTTCTCTTTTGGTAATCTGTGTAGGGTTGTCTTGCCCTGGCAACCAAAAACACACTTCTTTTGTGACATTTCGCGACGCTCTCGCTCTGATCAGTGAATGTCTGTGCTCTCAGTGCTCTGCTATACGGGAGCGCGCTCTTCCGGCAGAAGTGCCCTTAGGACCCATATAAGGAAATTCCGTTCCATCTAACGTCACACAGAGCCATACTCGAATAAAACTTTCCAAAACTTGTGACAGACCGGAAGTATTTTCCAAAATTATTTTTGGAACAGAAAAACTCCTTCAAACGTACAACTTAATTTTTGAAACTTTGTCCATGTTTAGCATGGGAATCCAACTCTTTAACAGTGTAAAAAACTCAGTATGCATGAAATAGCATTTCACCCCCCCTTTAAGCTTAAAGGGATGGTTCACCCAAAATTGTTTATTCTGGGATTTATTACTCAAGTGTCATCATGTCTCTCCAAGCCTGTAAGATCTTTGTTTGTCTTGGGAACACAAATTAAGATATTTTTTATAAAATCTGAGAGCTTTCTGACCCTCCATAGATAGCAAGGGTCCTACCACATTCAAGGTCCAGAAAGGTATGAAAAACATCTTCAAAATAGTCTATGTGACATCAGTGGTTCAACAGTAATTTAATGAAGCTATGAGAATACTTGAACAAATTTATTTTTATTTTTTTATTTATGCACACAAAAGGTATTCTTGTAGCTTCATAAAATTACAGTTTAACCACTGGATGTCACATGAACTATTTTGTCAATGTTGTTGTCATCTTTCTGGACACTGAATGTGGTAGGACCCTTGGGGTCTATGGAGGGTCAGAAAGCTTGCAGGTTTAATCAAAAAATATATTAATTTGTGTTCCCAAGACAAACAAAGGTCTAACGGTTTTGGAATGACATGAGGGTGAGTAATTAATAATAACATTTTCATTTTTGGGTGAACTGTCCCTTTAATGATCTTGCCTCTCTTTTGTAGTCATGACTGCGCTTTCATTATTCAAGTCCTCCTCATCTTCCAGCTCCAAAAAGAGACATTTGGCACACAGCTCTGGGAAAGAGAACAATAAACAGAATGTCAAGAAAGGCTTCTTCTTATCTCTAGTTACTGTCACACACCTGGACTCATTTAATGTGTTTTTGCCCGTGACCCAGTTTCTGTCTTTCCGTGTTTGATTAGTTCCCAGGTGTGTCCATTATCTTCCTCATGTGTTCCATGTCCCTGTTAATTTAATGATTCCATCCACCTGTGTTTCCCCAATTATCTGTTGTTCATAAGCCGTGTCCCTTCAGTTCTGTTTTGTGGGGTCTTCTCACTTGTGTCTCACTTGTGCCTCACTTGTGCTCACTTGTGACCACTTGCTACTTACGTGTGTCTACCTCTGTGCTCCATGTTGGATATCCCCTGTGTTGGATATATTAAAAACCTTATTCCGTTTATCCTCGACTCCGTATTCCTTCAGGCAGCGTAAATCCGTGACAGAAGACCCGACCACAAAAGAGAAAATAGAAAACTGCGTGTTCTTCCCTCCGTTTTGCTTTTGTTTTTTCACAGTCTTTTCTTTTCTTAGTGTCTATGGATCCCCTCTATCGTCCCGAATTCCTCATCCTCCTGCTGAAGCAGGAAGGACGTTCTCTCGAGGACCATACCAGACAGTTTTTCCTATTAGCTAATGCCACCAGCTACCCGGACGGCGCGCTCTGCACCTTCTACAACACCAGCCTGAACTCCAAATGCAGAGTGTTGTCGTCCGAAGATGGTCCTCGAGAGGATTTCGCCGCATTCGTGGAGTGGACTCTGGCGAGAAATGGGTCACCTCTCACCGTCTGCCCCATAGAGGACCTCGCCAGCCCCACTCCCGACTCAGAGACCAGCCAGCCACCATCACGCCGCACGGAGCCAGAGCCCACCGCAGCCGCAGAGTCCGAGCCATCCACTGACAGGGAGCCGGATCTCGAGAGCGCGACTGACCAGGTGTGTGAGCCGGCAACACTGTGCATCGTGGGAGTCCTCGTGGAGATCGAGGGCGTGGAGGAAAGCCCTGCCCACACTCCTGCGACTGAGGGTGAGCTATATGCAGTCTCTGAAGATCATATGGAGCAAGTTCAGGATCTGATGGACTGGTCTATGGAGGTAATCCCTAATTTTCCTGTTTCCCTGCTGGTTCCGTCCAGCCCTGATTCCCCTGTATACCCTCTCAGTCTCCCACTCCTACCTCCTCCAGTCATTTCCTCTGCTCCATCTCCGCTGGTTCCGCCCAGCCCTGAGTTTTCTGTTTCTCCGCTGGTTCCGCCCAGCCCTGAGTTTTCTGTTTCTCCGCTGGTTCCGCCCAGCCCTGAGTTTCCTGTGTCTCCGCTGGTTCCGCCCAGCCCTGAGTTTCCTGTGTCTCCGCTGGTTCCGCCCAGCCCTGAGTTTTCTGTTTCTCCGCTGGTTCCGCCCAGCCCTGAATCTTCTGTTTCTCCGCTGGTTCCGCCCAGCCCTGAATCTTCTGTGTCTCCGCTGGTTCCGCCCAGCTCTGAATCTTCTGTGTCTCCGCTGGTTCCGCCCAGCTCTGAATCTTCTGTGTCTTCGCTGGTTCTGCCCAGCCATGAATCTTCTGTGTCTCCGCTGGTTCCGCCCAGCCCTGAACCTTCTGTGTCTCCTGTATTCCCTCCCAGCCTCCCTCTCCCGCCTCCTCCCAAACCTGCTGGTCCCTCTACTCCTTCGCTGGTTCCATCCAGTCCTGATCCTCCTGTCCTTCCTCCCATCCTTCTCCTCTCTCCTCCTCCTAGACCAGCCAGTTCCTCGCCATCCCTGCTGGTGCCAGTCAGTCCCGCAGCTCACCCTCAGTCCGCGCCATCGGGGCGCGGTGGTTCGCCGCTGGACTGCCAGTCTCCAGCTCCGCCTTGGCGTGTTAAGGCCCTGTCTCCGCCTCCAGCCTCCGAGCCCTGGACTCCTCCTCGGTCCTTCGACCCAGCGGCTCCGCCTTGGCTCTTAGCTCCCTCGTCTCCACCGTTGCCTGTCATCCCACCTGCTCCACCGGGCTCCCTCGTCCCTCCGGCTCCACCTTGGTCAGTCGTCGACCATCCGCCGCCTCGGGACTCCACTCCTCTGGTTCCACCTCGTCACTCCATCCCTCCGGCTCTGTCAGGCTCCTCCTTCCCTCCGGTTCCACCTCCATCCTCGGTCACTCCGGCTCCACAGCGGTCTGCCGGGACCCCGCCTCCACCTTGGTCGCCTGAGCCTTCAGCTCCACCTAGGCCCTCCGGATCCTCGTCGTCACCCTGGCTCTGCGGCTGTGCTGCTCCATCTTGGGCTCCTCACCCACCGGTGCAGTCTCTGCCTGTCGGCCCCCTGGTGTCATCGACCCTTCCTTCACCATGGCTCCTCCCGCCGTCGACTCCACCTTGGATCTCCGTCCTGGCTGGTCTCTGGTGGACCATCTGGCTCCTCCTGCTCCTGTCTCCTCCCTGGCTCCTTCCTCCGTCTCCTCCCTGGCTCCTCCTTCTGTGGTCCCTGTCTGCTGGCCCCCTCCTGGGAGTCCGTCCTCCACCGGAACCTCCTCCCAAGTTCCCACCCACGCCTCCCCCTGTTGTTTCTACGGTGCGAGGACGCACCTACCGGGAGGGGGGAGTACTGTCACACACCTGGACTCATTTAATGTGTTTTTGCCCGTGACCCAGTTTCTGTCTTTCCGTGTTTGATTAGTTCCCAGGTGTGTCCATTATCTTCCTCATGTGTTCCATGTCCCTGTTAATTTAATGATTCCATCCACCTGTGTTTCCCCAATTATCTGTTGTTCATAAGCCGTGTCCCTTCAGTTCTGTTTTGTGGGGTCTTCTCACTTGTGTCTCACTTGTGCCTCACTTGTGCTCACTTGTGACCACTTGCTACTTACGTGTGTCTACCTCTGTGCTCCATGTTGGATATCCCCTGTGTTGGATATATTAAAAACCTTATTCCGTTTATCCTCGACTCCGTATTCCTTCAGGCAGCGTAAATCCGTGACAGTTACTAGCATTGTTTTAGCCAGTCCACTTGTCTCCCCTTCACCTCATTATCGGATGGCAGTACCCTCAGGTTAGGTGTCTTAATCAAAACACTCCACTAATGCAATGAAATTGAGGCTTATCTAAAAACAGGCCTGTTTTCTATCCAGGTACAAAGAATAACGCATGGACATCTGACAGTACTGATAAAAGCAAATAAGAAAATCAAGAGAAAGGCACTGGGTGCCTGGCTCCGGGTCTGGCTTCCATTGCCCTACCCTGTTTTTGTTTTATAAATGCTTCACTGCAAATGCCCCCCTTGCAGAAAAGTACCATATTTATCATAATCACATAAGTTCATGAAGATGGAAAAAGTGAATTACCGAGCCTCCGCCTTGCTGTGGGGTCTCCTCGCTTATTGGCTCGCGCACCTGCTCTGCTCTCCTCTGGTAATAGCTTTTGAGAAAGGATGCACAGTGGGATTTCCGTGCAGAATGATGTGGCCAACCGTAGATCTAGGGACAGGCCTGAAAGGGTAAAGTATCAGCTATTGTGGTCAAACAACAGGGACTAGGATAAAGCTGATCTGATTATTGTAGCATTAGGTGGATAAGATGTTAATGCTTATTTTATTCCCATTTCTGCATTCCATTATCCCAGGGATTTTATATTCCACGACTGTTTAGTTGTCTTTTGTCCTCTCACGCTGTCAGGACACCATGATATATGGTTGTGGGTAGGAATTAAGCGGGGAAAGATGGAGGAATCTGTTCTCATTTCCACCGGTGAGTTGCTAATCCCCAGCTGACATGCTCTGTGGACGTCTGCTCAGCATTGATTCTTCCTCAGAGTGTCAGAAATCCTATTTCACACACTCTTACTATACTTCATTATGTATGACATGCCTGTGAGATAAAAATGGACAGCGTGCAGCCATTTAGGCATTCTGTCTCTTCCATGAAGCATCGCTGAGAAAAAACAGAAGAAATTGTCAATAGTTCGTAAGACGGCGATGCTCTACAAATATGAATTGGGTAAAAATGTCATAGATTCAAAAACCTTATTAGGCCACCTTGTGAAGAGCAAATGCGATTTATTACAACTGGAAAGATGATTTTAGTAACACGAAGAGCAACATTTTACTTTAAGTGTTTTTGCGAATATGATGAAAAGTTGCCAGTGTTTCTTTAACCTCGCTCGCAGTTTCTCAGCAAATGTTAATTTGGTTTTGATGAAACAGAGCTGCAGGGTATTCCAGTCTGACTCATCATTGCTGTTCTGGTAAATAAGGACATCCACAGAGGAAATCAACACTTTCTGGATTCTCTTTGATCTATTTCTGGGCTGGGGCAAGTGTGGGAGTGTATATCTGCTGGAGAGCTGCAATCACACCGCAGTCGTCGTGTTTACCTATAAACATGCACTTAATAATCCAGTTACATTCTCTAAATTGATGCTCTCAGATTTCAGCTTTTTATTATAGAGATTGCTTTAGTGTGAGAAGCTGTGGAAGGGCAGCCGTGAGAAGCATGGTTCTTCACCAGATGAGTCCTTAAAGCGACAGTTTAGTCAAAATGAAAATTCTCACTCTCATGTGCCAGACCTCTTTGTTTGACTTTCTTGCTTCTGATTATCTGAGAGAACTCAATTGATGTCCAATTTGGTAAAATTAGCACAATGTTTGTACATCATGATTTACTTAAATGCTTAAGAACGTACCCAAGAGTGTCAGCAGAAAGTACAGTACATGCTGGTCGCTGAAAATTTTTCAGTTGATCAGATCGCTCTTGGTGAAAATCAATATAGTAAAATCCTGTCAACCGCCCTTGTTCCTCCTGGTCAGTAGGTGGCAGAAATGTGAAGTAACTTGTTGGCATGAAGAGAAAAGTGGTATTGAATTCATGCCAGTGGATTTTAATAAAATGATTCAGAATTCTAACAACATAAGTAAATTATAACAGAAGTTTCATTTTGAGTAATCTATGTATTTCTTTAATGTTGTGGCATAATGAATATGTTTCTTTATTCTGTATTATACATCTGACTGAAACAGATTATAAAGAAAGAAATGTATGGTGGAGACTGGTTGATTGTCTGGAGGCAAATCTAAATCCGAGCTTGCAGTCAATTGTAAGTAAGTCTGTTTTTGTTGTTGTTTTTTTTTTTTTTTTAGTTTATTCATAATACATATTTTTAATGCACTTTGTGACAAAGGACATCCTTGTCACTGCTTGCTTGGCATATCTACAGTTCATGCCTTCAATGGATCTATAAATCACAAATAAATTACTTAGCCACTATCCATTTCTAATAATAGCTGTTCATATTGCACTTGCTGTTTCCAAACAGGTTTCCCAATTACTTCTACTGCTCCTTAAATTCATTGTTTGGACAAATGAGTACTGTTGAGTCATTCCACTCAAATAAGCAGTGCAATATTTTGAAAGTGCCACAGTGATAACATCCATTTGATAGCCAACCTATCAATGGCATTCTTGTAATTGTCTCTGCACATTAAGCTTGAATAGGAGAAATCCAGATTTAAGTGAAACACTTTAAGTTAGAATTTTTGATCAGAGCTGCTATGGAGGGACCTGGTTTTGTCATTTCTATGTATAGTGGCTTTACAAATGCTAACAGCCAGCCAATTGCTTTAGTCACTGATTGTACTTTATCATTAAACTGAACCATGTAATCATGCACTTTCACACCCATGTCCACCTGGACGGTTAAGGAGCAGCTGCGGCCATCTCTGATACGTTTATTTACTATTATACTCATGCTGGCAAAACCATCTGTCGGCTAACACTGCAACATGGAGCTGTAGTTTGAGCTGCTCTTTGGAATACTAAAAGCCTTTACAATGCTTGTGAATAATGACTGTCATGATCATCGGCTTTGGGAATTTATTTAGGTAATGAAAAAAAATCAAGCCACTATACTGAATATCATTCAGTGGAAAGAGGTAATTTTGTGATCTATTATCTTACTTACAGATTGCTTGCTAGACTGGAGAATATGGCAAAATATTTATCTAACATTGTGCCGGGGGCAGATTTCTTCTTCTTCTTTTTTTTTTTCTTTTTGATGTATTTTAAAGGCAATTTCTTGTATCTGACAACATAATGTTAAAAAAAAGGAAAGAAAACAATTCACCATTATTAATGTGACTGGTCTTGACAGTTCACATTTCAGAAGATGTAAATAGGATTTGTGGAAGGGCAATTTAAAATATATCCAGACAATGAAATGGAATTTCAAATAGCCTTTGCAACATATTCAGATACAAAACATTACATTTTGTTGTTCTTTATCCTATGAATATTCAGTTTGGAATTTATTAGTAGGCTTTTACACATTTTCTATTATTATACATGATTGAAATCTTACTAATTAATTGTCTTCATTTATTTAATATATTAATTTTAATGAATTGCTTAATTTGAGTATATTTTACTACATATTTTGTCTCTTGCTACAAATTAGAGACAAATTAAGTTTAGTGTATTCATAATGCATTTATTTTCATCCACTTCATGACAAGATAGCCTTGTCAAAGCATGCTTTGTGTTTCTTCTTTGTATAACTACTATTCAGTAATAAATGACTAATCTTTCCTGTTAATAGCTGTTCATATTTCAAATTGCACCTGCAGTGTAATGTGCTATAATTTCTGAAGGCATCCTTTATGAATAATGCAAAACAGTTTTTTCCCTCTCTCCTTTTGCAATTTGTATTTGCATAGTCCCCAAAGAGATTGCACATGAAGATGTTGTGCCACAGCTAATACATTTCTTAATAGCCACAATTATGTAAGACTGACAGTTTTATCAATAGATTTATATTAGAAAGCCACAGTCACTCCTGCTCTCTTTTGCAGATTACACTAGATAGCAAAACAGATACCAGGGCGTCGTGCTGCTGCTTAGGTGTTTGTGGATTTATTTACAGGCTTCTGAGGTTCTTTCCTGCCCCTCGTTCCTTCTGCATTGCTTTATGTACATAATCAATTATTTAGCATGCAGTTTTCTCCAGTGTAACCTCCTGCTACGCTGAACTGAGGGCTTCCTCCTGCAAATACTGCAGTGCTGTCATTCATGATGATTTCAACTAAGCAATTTTAATGCTGTGGAGTTTCTGAAAACTCCTTGAAAATACACTTATCTTATGCTCTATTAAAATGTGTATAATAATGCTGCAGTTGGTATACAATCATCAGATGGGAATTTTGTTTTTTGAATTTTTTGAAAGAGACTTCTGATCACTTCTGCCACCATATATTTTGTTTAATCGAATTGTGCAGAGGAGATGATGTGGTGGAAATGGGTTTTTGAAAGAAAATGTAAAGATATTTCAAGTAGCTAACATTTAAACATTTAAAATAGCATTTAAAACAACTTAAGTACATAAAATGTTACAAAAGATTTCTATTTCAAATATATTTGAATTTCCAATCCTTTAAAGAATCCAAAAGGAAAAAAAAAAGAAAAAAAAGATTTGATATTGGTTCCCACCTTTCCACAAAAAAATTAATAAATAAAAATAACAATTTAACGGCAGGACTGATAATAATTAGAATTGTTTTTTAAGCAGGAAATCAGCATTTTAGGATTATTTTTTAAAGGATCAGGGGACACTGAACACTGAAAATAATTTTTTTCATCACATTAAAAATGGATATATATGAAAAAAGACTATGAAAATTGTAGAGTCACACTGAAGGCATCAAGGGATATTTGACCAAGAAGGAGAGTGATGGGGTGCTGCGCCAGATGACCTGGCCTCCACAGTCACCGGACCTGAACCCAATCCAGATGGTTTAGGGGTGAGCTGGACCACAGACAGATGGCAAAAGGGCCAACAAGTGCTAAGCATCTCTCGGGGAACTCCTTCAAGACTGTTGGAAGACCATTTCAGGTGACTACCTCTTGAAGCTCATCAAGAGAATTCCAAGAGTGTGCAAGCAGTAATCAAAGCAAAAGGTGGCTACTTTGAAGAACCTAGAATATGACATATTTTCAGTTGTTTCACACTTTTTTGTTATGCATATAATTCCATATATAATTCCACATGTGTTCATTCATAGTTTTGATGCCTTCAGTGGGAATCTACAATGTTGTTGTTTTTTTCATTGTAATAAATTTTCACAAATGCGACTACTAACTTTTTTTTAAAAAATCTTTTATTGATATATTATTGACTTTGTTCAACAACATTAAACAAACATTACAGACCCAAACCTTTAAACGGTAGTGTACACAAATTAATAGTATTTTCACACTTACTGCACAATTTGGTCAAATTAAAACTGGATTATATATGATGCACAATAATAAAAACTCAAGGTGCTCCTTGGAAAACAAGTAGACCAACACTGTTTGTTGTAGTGGAAACTAGATGCTTGTCAACAGTTAGACAGTCATTTTTTTTTTAAATAGATGTAAAATATTTGCATAGTAAATATAATGATTTATGTTTATTTAACCTCTTCTTTAGACTATCAAAGTTTAAATTTAATCAGTTATAGATTTTATATTTTCACATTCTGGATTTGTGTGACAAAAAAGACATAAAGTCAATAAACACCCCTGTTTTCTTGTGCATTTTTTTTCTTCTTTTTTTGCAATAATAACACTTTTAGCCCTGGGAATTCTTTCTCACTTAGTTTATTTAATTTGTCACAGAGATAATGTGTCTATTTTGACATCTTTGTCTGAAAAAACAACTGTGATTTGCAATAGATCCAAATAACAATAATTCTAAACCGCATTCTGTGTTCTTTCTTTTCTTTTTTCTTCAGATTAAACGACTGACTCTTTGAGATAGGGCTAGCTGTCATTTTATGTATCCTACTCTGTTGCATCAAATGCGCCATTACCAAGGCCACACCATAAAAGACTTTTGTGACACTTCTACTCTGGATGAAAATTAGAGTTGTCCTTCTTATAAGAGCTTGATCGTTTATACGAACATGTAGCATGACCACCCAACAGACAACTTATAGTCTGCGTGAATGCAGGACAATTCAGTTGAGATTTAAAAAGCAGTCATTGTGCTTGTGATCGAGACTACAGCTGACAGTGATATACGAGCAGGCGGAATAGAAAAACACCGAGCTTATAAAGCCTGTGGATGGATGGAGCAATATTTCAATATGTAATAGTGGCCTGTCAGAGTCCCTTCCCGCTTCACACGTGCATCTGTCTCTCTCCGAGTCACTTGTGTTTGGAGTCCCAGTCCTGATCCATAATCCAAACATGAGTGAAGGCAATCTTACACCTGATTTCCTTGATTTCCATTAAATATGCAGCACTTTATTTACCTGCCAGCAGACAATAATACAGAAAGTGCTATATTTGATATTTTAATTAAAAGTATTGACTTTGATAACAAGTTTGTGAGTTATTTGAGATGAGTCTGTCCACTGATGATTCAGACTGACATTTGACATATTAAAGGAAAATATTAATGTGATGCTTTGCACTGTTTGGAATCTATTTGTTAATCTACTGAAATGGGACTTGTGCACTTTAATGTGTAGCACAAGATACACTTCATGTAGTAGACAATTAGCTAAACTAAATTAGCTCAGGGAATTGTTCTCTCTGAACCATTTGAGTTCTCTCAGTAATGGGTATTTTATACACATATACACATATATATAAATTATATATATATATATATATATATATATATAGATATAGATAGATAGATAGATAGATAGATAGATAGATAGATAGATAGATAGATAGATAGATAGATAGATATGCACATTACTTATGTAGGGCTATTCCCAGCCACCTGGGATTCCTCCAGTGGGCATTCCCTGCTCTGGGCAACATTGATGAGCAGTTGTAACACTTATCTTTGTCATTTCATCAGCTGAAAGCCTTTAAAAATACATGACCCAAGAGTGTGACTTATGCCAGGTCAGCAGATCTAGCTGCATGCTTAGAGAGGTCTTCTCTCTCCCGCTTGAACATACTAACCACAGAGCTGTCACAAACAATATTCCATGTTCTATCTCTTGACACAGTTATACAGTGAGGTGGACCAAAAACTGTGAGACCACTGTTTAATATTTTATTTTGTTATGTTTATTTATTATTTGTTTATTTTGTTATAATTATCCAGTATATTTTTTATTAGAATTTATTAGAATTGATATGACAATCATTTTATAACCATGTATGTTTATGTCTGTGTGTGTGTGTATTTTTTATGTATTCTCTTGGTTTAACATTTATTATAATAATTTAATGTTTCGTTATTATGATTTACATAAACAATATTCTATTCATGTATAGGGTAAGCTTGATATAATTTTGTGTCTCTCAAAAATAGTGATCTTATGACGTTGTATTTGAATATCAGAATTACTTTAAAGAAGGCCTCTTGTTATTAGTTTTATTATTTTTACATTTAATTTTTTTGACATAAATGGTGTTATTCACTATTTCCAGATGTACAGATGTTTTTTTTTTTTAATCCTATAGGCTAATATTGAATTAAATCATTCAATTTGTATTCATGATGTTGCTATTATGATATTGCTATCTTCATTTAAAATAAATAATCTGAAAGCAAATATTCATAGGTGTACAATTCTTAGAATTAATTGACATTTAAGATGATTTTCTGGGATTCTGCTTTGTCTGGCATTGTTTTTCAATAATTCAACTAAATAGTCAAAACAATTTCAAATAAAATAGTTAATTAATTAATTAATTCATTCATTCATTATACATTAATGACTCTTTATAAAGAAATAAATATTAATAAAAATGATATCAAAAGTCATCCATACATTCTGTAAAAGTTTCTTGCTCCAGATATAGAGGCTATTTTATAATTTAAGATATGTTGTTAGAATTAAAATAAATAATAATAATAATTTGTAACATACACACACACACCCACACACACACACACAGAGGTAGAGAGAAAGAAAGATTAAACCATTAAACCATTACATGTTGTACTTGTACCCCGGTATTACAATTTACAAATGCATCGGGATAATGAACCCATTCAAATGTGTTATTAAGTTTTATGGGCCAAAAGTTCTGAAATATGAAGCACCAGCATTATTTGACCTTGATGCGCAGCTGTCACCGCAGACACTGCCAGACCTGTGCTGCAGGCATCTGTCATACTCTGTTGCTGTATGTTTGACACAAGTGAAAGATTGTTTTCTATTCATATAATCCTAGCCTACGGGAACGTTCTGGAAGGTTGATCCCCACTAGAATTTAAGAGATCGGCAGTGAGAAAATGTATTCCGTATCCCACAAAAATATTAGTCATTTTTACAGATGTGACAGTTTATCCACAGTTTCAAAACATTTCATAATATTTCATATTTTATTATGGACACATCCCATAACTCTGTGAAGTTTAGGATCTAGAAATCCAAAAGCTAATTTGATTTGTATTTCTTATGTATTTGGGTGTTTAAAATGCACATTGATATTTGCACTTTTTTCATATTAATATGAAAATGAAGATTATACTGTGTTAAAATAAACACAACTAAAATGCATTTAGACAAAAACAAATTAAATTGGTTTTTTTTTTAGGATAATAAATATTTCACAAATATAACCGTTACAATACTGATGTACAGTCAATATTCTCATTTTGTTATGTGTTTGTTTGAACTGACATTAGGAGCAGATAAATGTTTATACTGATTTTTTATTTAATAAGAGGTTTAATATTTTTTCATGTATTCATAGAGGACAATTAATCATTAAAATTGCTGTGACAAATTGGTAGAACAATGTCAAAGTATCAGATCATCCTTTGCCACTACTGTCAGGTTCTCTATTTTTTTTAATACCTCAATAAAGCTATTAATTATTGGGATGAGATAAAGGATTTACTCACTGAAAGGCAAAACTTCAATAGATAGCGAAGCTGAGATACTCTAAAGTGCAGAGTATGTGAATGAACGGTGCTTCATATATATTAGTGCCCCCAATGAAACTGCCCTATATTTGATTTTGTTTGGAAAATATGGCGATGTTTTAAAAAGGTATTCTGTGTCAAAGTGTTTCCTTATTCTCAGTATTGTGATTATGCATTCCGACAACGTTTGAAGTTGACTTCATGCTGCTTCACGATGTTTTCCCATTATCGCAACCACCTCTCTAAAAGCACTCACTATACAAAGGGAGCTTGTATTGATGTTGTGGTTTGATAGATTGCTCGGCTGGAACCTTTATTCTGTTGTAGCGGAAAGAAGAGAACACATGTTCCACTGTTACTAAAAAAAGAAAAACTGAGGTGAAGAAACTTTCCTAGGGGGCCCTGGCATTTGCTTCAGAACACTTGCTTTGGAGCTTGATTGTTGGATATATTATTCTTCTGTAGTGCAACGTCTTACACAATGCTACCCCCTGG